>NW_019174805.1:1243482-1258104 GCF_002260705.1 Seriola dumerili | reverse complement strand
GTCCTCTGCCTGGTTCCGACCTACCCTCTGCCTGGTACGGCTGCCTCATCCACAGCTTCATTCTGGGCCCTCGGATTTTCCCCAAGCCCCTCAAAGACTGCCATTCCCTTTTGAATTGAACTGTGTTTATTTACCTGCTTCTGCTAACAATAAAAGTCATTACCAATCATCGGTTCTAGTGCTGCTTTTGGGTCCAAACCTCACCCATTACAGTTTCATAATGAACCGAAAATATTTTACTATTTTAATTGGATAAAACCTTATTTCACTGTAGAGCGGGAGCAGCGCTTTGATTCACTCAACCATGATTGCTCTCTCTCTCTCTCTCTCTCCCTCCCTCTCTCTTTCTCTCTCTCTCCAAAACAACAACACATACCACATGGTCACTCAAGACACATGTGGGGACGTATTTTAAAGCCGGGTGTGAACTGAAGTGCTTAGAGCTGACTTATGATCGGATCACTGAAGACACATGTTAAGGATCTTCACAGACACTGAGCTCCTGTGAGTTTGAGACTATTTTCCAACCATTGGTGAAATCAGGGATTCAGCTTGGACAAAGAGGAGGAAGAGCAGGTACAGAGAGAGGATGATGAGACAGAGAAAAAAGAAACAGAAAGTTGAAATCTGGATAAGAAAAGAGGGAATTGTCACAGTTTCCCTCCACAACCCCACCCACGCACCGATTCAGTTTAAAATGACTCCTGGTTTCAACCTTGGGTGGGAACTTTTAAGGTTTGTGTCAACAGCAGTTGAAGCACAATAAATCTCATCAGCTGTACTCACCAGTGTTTGGATCCGACTCTGCTGTTTTGTTGAGAAAAACCTGATGGATTCAGTTTAGTTTTCCTTCAAAGAAAACAGACTTGTGTCAACTGCAGCTGTTGCTCAGTTATGATATGCGGTTATGACTCTACATTTTTTCTATTTATACACAGCGTGTCGTGTGACCTCCAGCTGCAGTTTGTGATAACCCCCACTAGAGGGCGTCCTCAGCTGTCACTTATTCTCGACCAACACAGCTTAAGTTTTCATATCACCTGTTGAAACACAACTGAACAAAAACTAGAACTTTACATTACATTAAATCATCTCACACCACATATAATCTGACATTAGATACACTGAAAAGGACTCAGTAAAAACAGTTGTAAGAACAGCACTTTGGGAGATATTACATGTACCCAGAGTGATATAATTAAATCAAGAGAAGCTTACAAAGTTGAATTGTGTGATGATACATGAAAACGTATATTTCTAAAGAGAGACAAAACAACTGAATCAACTGATGAACAACCCTCCCAGATTTCTCCATTTCATTTTAATTATTTCAATAAAATTACCATAATGTAAGAAAATACATTTAACTAAATTCTGTGGGATTCATAAAAGGAGATTTAGTCATTTGTACCAAAATCTAACACTTTTCATACATACAAAAAATGATGGTTTGACTTTCCCGCTCAGACATGTGATTTCTGTAAAAGCTTATTTTTTCACCACATTTTTAAGATAGTGAAGGTACTTTATATAAAAGAATAGACTACATTACAGGGGATCAGTTGTCACAGACTTCAGGCAAAAGATAGAAGCAATGGGCCATGTTATGAGAAAATGTAATGTAAAGAAAAACTTTCATGATTGGAAAAGTGGCACATTATAGCCATAAATAAACCATATCAATGTCTATTTGAAAGGTTCACTCTTCAGAGTCTGAGCTATGAGTGGGTCCCTGTGTCTGACACAATGTTAATGCCATTGATTTCACACAGTTCAGTTGATCTGAAGGAGGTGGTGGTGCGTCAAGAAATATAGCAATGTGCCAACAAAAGCAAGACAGAGGAAGACTGCTTCCTAGTTAACATGAATGTAAACATGCAGAATCTAAAATAATTACACAGTCGGATTTGCAAATGTTTTGAGAATGGTAATACATTCAACACAGTCTGTGTTCAAAGACACACCCAATGTTGTCTGAGGAGTAACACTCGATGTTCACTCAATGTAAATATAAGATGCATGCATTTGAAAAAAGCAAAAAGGATCTCAAACCACTCTCATTAACACAGGGACTAAAGAATGGGTGGAGTTCGTCACGGAACGGGCAGCCAGTAAAAGAGTAGATGGATGGACTATATCAGGATCCAGTATCACATCCACTGCATACTGCTGGACCCTCTTCAGCTGAGCCTCAAAAAACTTCTTCATCTGTTTACTGAGCATCTCCTCCAGCTGAATCACAGCTCTTGCCACAGTCCCCTTGTGTGACAGAGGACGGACATCAACTTTCAGCCAGTCCTTGGTGGGTGGAGCAGTGTTCAGGGATGAGAAGCTTTGGATCAGGTGGAGGTGATCTTCAGAGAGTGAGAGCTGCTCCACCTCACTGCTTCTCTTCTTCAGCTCAGAGATTTCCTGCTCCAGCTCTTTGATGAAGTCTTCAGCCTGTTTCTCTGTTCTGAATTAGCTGACCATATCTCCATCAAAGATTTTTCCATTGGGTTTTATTATTTTAAATAAAATTACCACAACATGAGACAAAAGCATTTGACTAAAATCTGTTGGATTCATGATGACTGTTATTCATTTCTTTGAGAATCCAACACTTTTTATACATAATACAATAAACATTTTGACTTTACCACCCAGATATGTAAAAGCTTCTCTTTTTGCCACGTTTTTTTTTCGTTATGTTTTAACACTTCAACATAGTGATTGTACACCATAGAAACAATTAGAGTACACTAGATCAATTATCACAGATTATTTGGAACGGAAAGGATCAAGGAGCGAGAGGGAATGCCATGTAGCAAAGGGTCTGGGCTGGATTTGAGCCCTAGTCGCTGCCTCAAGACCGGGTTGAACAATGTACCCCTCTGTACCCTAGCCGTGTGGATTTTAACACCATCAGTCTGACATGGACTGAAGAACGGGTAGAGTTTATCAGTGAAGGAGCAGCCAGTAAAGGAATAGATGAGAGCTGCAGTATCAGTGTCATAAAAGTAGACTAGGCCTTCCTCATAATCCACAAACACCCCCACATTCTGAGGCTTTGACTTTGGAGACAAATGGACTGGTGGGTCAGCAGCAGCAAAGTACCAACCTAAGTACTCCAAACTTACAGTCCAGAAACCATTGTTGGGGCTCAGTGGGATTTGTCTCTTCATGTTGGACTTGGTGGCCACTCCTAACGTCCACATAGATCGCCGTCTTACCTGAACCTCAAAGTAAAATCTTCCTGAAGTGAGGCTGTGATCTGACAAGATACATCTACAGTTGTCACCCTCCTTTACATGTTGTTCATCGTTAGATTGGGTGGGTGTGGGATGGACTATATCAGGATCCAGTATCACATCCACTGCATACTGCTGGACCTTCTTAAGCTCAGCCTCTAACACCTTCTTTATCTGTTTACTGAGCATCTGCTCCAGCTGAATCACAGATCTCCTTACAATCAACTCATATGATGGAGGACAGAAGCTGACCTCTGTCCAGTCCTTGGTGGGTGGAGCAGTGTTCAGGGATGAGAAGCTTTGGATCAGGTGGAGGTGATCTTCAGAGAGTGAGAGCTGCTCCACCTCACTGCTTCTCTTCTTCAGCTCAGAGATTTCCTGCTCCAGCTCTTTGATGAAGTCTTCAGCCTGTTTCTCTCTTGTTCTCTGCTTCTCTTTGATCGTCCTGATGAATTCAGCCTGGCCTCTCTCAACAGACTCCTTCAGAGCAGTGAAGACCTGAACACCTTCTGCTGTTTCTCTGTCTGCTCGTTCTTTACTGAGCTCCACTGAGCGTTTGATCTCCTGAAGCTTCAGTCGTCTCTTCTGGATCATCTGCTGAATTTCAGCCTCTGTCTCCTTCAGCTCAGCCTTCTTTCCTTCATATTCTTCTTTCAGAGGAACAACATCATGAGACTTGTGGTCTGAATAGGTGCAGAGCATGCAGACACACATCTGGTCGGTCTTACAGAACAGCTCCAGCAGTTTATCGTGATTCATACACACTCTGTCTTCCAGGTTCTCCACAGGGTCGATCAGCTCATGTCTTTTCAGGCCTGACATGGTCAGATGAGGCTCCAGGTGAGTCTCACAGAAGGAGGCCCGACAAACCAGGCAGGACTTCAGGGCGTTTAGTTTGGTTCCAGTGCAGACGTCACAGGGAACTTCTTCTGGTTTGGCAGCTTGTTGCTCTGAGCTGCTGCTGCTGGTTTCCTGTTGAACTGACTGTCTGAACTGAGCAGTCATCTCAGAGATGAAAGTGTTCACATCCAGCTCAAGTCTTGTGTTGTAAAGTCTTTTACAGGTGGGACACTGGCACTGGACATTAACATCCCAGTGTTCAGTGATGCATTTGTTACAGAAGTTGTGTCCACATGGTGTGGTGACTGGATCAGTGAACACATCCAGACAGATGGAGCACAGAAACTGATCCTCAGTCAGCAGACAGCTGGCAGCAGACATGTCGACACACTGTGAACAAAATGTGAACAAAAGAAAAATAAAGTTGTAATCTCAGATCTTTAAATGATTTTATTAATTATATCAAACTGTGATTAGTGGAAGCAGCTTTATCCTGAATTCTGTGTTCACACAACTGAGAACTAAATTTACTGAGAAAACGACACAATGCAAACACAAAGGGCACATGTCAATGAAATTATGACACAATCAGTGCTTACACAGATTGGTAGTGTACCTTTACTGCTAGAGATGCATTTTACGTCAACCAGCAATGAAAATAAGAGCAACCATTGCAACAGAGAGGAAGTAGTCTACAGCAAGGAGGAGTATGACTGAAAACAGGAAGCGTCCAAGGAAAGTTCCTGATGGTGAAACTCTACGTTCAGAGGAAGGATTACAGTCTGAAAAAGAAAGAGGTCGACAGCGAAGGACAAACCCGGGTCACCATTGGTGAGATCCGATCACTCAGACCACATTCGGAGGAGGTCTGGGCCACATGTGTCACATGCTTTTAGCAGTGTGGACACAAATGCATCCTGGGCAACATTAAAGGACCGCCCACTCTACTGACGTTCTCTGCCACAGTCTCATTAGTCTCGCCACAGTTTCATAATGAACTGAAAAGATTTTACTGAATCACTGAAGACACATGTTAATGCAGGTCTTAGCAGAGCCTCAGAAACGCCACGACCTGGATCACTGAGGATCTTCACAGACACTGAGCTCCTGTGAGTTTGAGACTATTTTCCAACCATTGGTGAAATCAGGGATTCAGCTTGGACAAAGAGGAGGAAGAGCAGGTACAGAGAGAGGACGATGACACAGAGAACAGAGAAACAGAAAGTTGAGATCTGGATAAGAAAAGAGGGAATTGTCACAGTTTCCCTCCACAGCCCCACCCACGCACCGATTCAGTTTAAAATGACTCCTGGTTTCAACCTTGGGTGGGAACTTTTAAGGTTTGTGTCAATAGCAATTGAAGCACAATAAATCTCATCAGCTGTACTCACCAGTGTTTGGATCCGACTGTGCTGTTTTGTTACGAAAAACCTGATGGATTCAGTTTAGTTTTTCTTGAAAGAAGAACAGATACTTGTCTCAACTGCAGCTCTCCTGATACTCAAACTAACTTTCACTAGACACTGAAGCTCTCCTTATCTGTCAGTGTTGCTCCACCTCAGTGCAGCTCTGTAGGTGAGGTTTTATTGACTCTTTATACCTTTGAAACAAGATGGATTCAAACTTTTGTTGATCTTTGTTACTGTAACTATAAACTGACGACATCCAACTCAAATGATTTTGTTTTTATTGGTGAAATAGTCGTGTGACTGCACATAAAAAACACACAGAAAACAAACATGGATGTTTGCATGAGAAGCAGTGATATGTATCCGTATTATAATGAAACGTAAGATATGGGGAATCCTCGGCTGATCTGGAAACCCTCTACTTCAAATCATGTTATGCATATACGTATACTGTATATATGTATACTTTCACTTTCATTTAAAGAAATGTAACATTGAAACTGTCCTTATCTTTTATTGCAGCTCTGTCAGCAAGATTTTATTCCCTCTTTGCAAGATTAATTTTTACTTTCCGTTGACCTTTGTTTCTGCCTGTTACAGTCTGTAGAACATAACAAAAGCATTCAGTGCAGGGGCGTCGAGTGGCACAGTGGGTTGAGCAGGCGCCCAGTATGTAGAGGCTACAGTCCTCGCTGCAGTCAGTCCCGGTTCGAATCTCGCATCGGACGGCCCTTCACTGCATGTCATTCCCCCTCTCTCTGCCTCCCCATTTCCTGTCTCTCTCTACTATGCTATCCAATAAAGGCATAAAAAGCCCCAAAAATATATACTTTAAAAGAGGTCAGTGCAAGAAAAGACAAAAATGACTTTATCTTTTCATCAACAGACTCCAAAATCCCCTTAAAAAAATTGGAAAGCTTTAAATCTTACTCTGCCCCCTACACTGAGAAAGGACTCAAAAAACCATCACTGGAATTATGTTTTATTTATTGGAGACAACATCAGAAAAAAAGCATTTTGGATTTTGTTTGAGAATCCAACACCTTTTACGTATACAAACATCAATAGTTTAAGTTCATTACCCAGAAATATAAGGATTTCAGCTAAATCTCTTTTCACCACATTCTTTTAATGTTTTAACAGTTTTTAATGCAGTGATTTTACTTTATAGAGACAACTAGACTGCACTACATAGGATCAGTTATCACAGATTATTTCCAACAGAAGGAGCAGAAGGAATATGATATAGAAAAGTGTTTAAAATAGCATAAAAAAGACGAATACCATCTTATCGGACGTCATATGACGCTGAATTTTTTTTTCTAATGAAATCTAATGTTTCTACTCGTTGTCATTGTTACAGAAACTGCTGATAATCACTCTGAACACAATAGGCACACAAGACCCTGGTGGGTTGAGGATTAGAAAAATACAGTGTTCAGTGGGACACATATTCTTTACAGGAGCCAAAATGATGTATCTCAGAAAAGAAAGACAAAATTTCACCTTTTATGCATTTCCCAGAGACAATAGACTAGAACATGATTGGCCATTTGCTCAACAAACAACATAATATTGACCAATGGGAAAAATCCTCTTTGACTGAGCAGGCACTAATGTAATGTATGCCACATTGGTAGATATACATGCTGGCATATTCAAACATCTGGAAGGCATTGTATTTTTCACATTCCTCAGTTACTCCAATTCCAGCAAATATAGGTAGAAGCTCTGTTCTGAAAAACCCATGGTAATATCAAAACGAATAATAAACCAAAGAATGAGTGATTACCAGTGATTCATAATTTTACTTTCATATTATTGAACACTTGATGTCCCTGGTGTGGATTCTAACACCATCATTCAGACAGGGACTGAAGAATGGGTGGAGTGTGTCAGTGAAGGAGCAGCCGGTAAATGAGTAGATGAGAGCTGCAGTATCAACGTCATGAAAGGAGACCAGACCCTCCTCATAATCCACAAACACCCCCACCTTCTCAGGCTGAGACTTCAGAGGGAGACAAACTGATGGGTCAGCCGGAGCAAAGTACCATCCTCGCTGCCTCAAACATAGAGTCCAGAAACCATTGTTGGGGCTCAGTGTGATTCGTCCCTTCATGTTGGATTTGGTGGTCACTCCTAAAGTCCACATAGACCACCTTCTAACCTGAACCTCAAAGTAAAATCTTCCGGAAGTGAAACCCTGCTTTGATAAGACACATCTACAGACCAAATCCTCATTTACCTTTTGTCTAGGATTAGACTGGGTGGGTGTGGGATGGACTATATCAGGATCCAGTATCACATCCACTGCATACTGCTGGACCCTCTTCAGCTCAGCCTCAAAAATGTTCTTTGTCTGTTTACTGAGCGTCTCCTCCAGCTGAATCACAGCTCTCACCACAGTCCCCTCATATGATGGAGGACAGAAGCTGACCTCTGTCCAGTCCTTGGTGGGCAGAGCAGTGTTCAGGGATGAGAAGCTTTGGATCAGGTGGAGGTGATCTTCAGAGAGTGAGAGCTGCTCCACCTCACTGCTTCTCTTCTTCAGCTCAGAGATTTCCTGCTCCAGCTCTTTGATGAAGTCTTCAGCCTGTTTCTCTGTTGTTCTCTGCTTCTCTTTGATCGTCCTGATGAATTCAGCCTGGCCTCTCTCAACAGACTCCTTCAGAGCAGTGAAGACCTGAACACCTTCTGCTGTTTCTCTGTCTGCTCGTTCTTTACTGAGCTCCACTGAGCGTTTGATCTCCTGAAGCTTCAGTCGTCTCTTCTGGATCATCTGCTGAATTTCAGCCTCTGTCTCCTTCAGCTCAGCCTTCTTTCCTTCATATTCTTCTTTCAGAGGAACAACATCATGAGACTTGTGGTCTGAATAGGTGCAGAGCGTGCAGACACACATCTGGTCGGTCTTACAGAACAGCTCCAGCAGTTTATCGTGATTCGTGCACATCCTGTCTTCCAGGTTCTCCACAGGGTCGATCAGCTGATGTCTTTTCAGGCCTGACATGGTCAGATGAGGCTCCAGGTGAGTCTCACAGTAGGAGGCCAGACAAACCAGGCAGGACTTCAGGGCCTTCAGTTTGGTTCCAGTGCAGACGTCACAGGGAACTTCTCCTGGTTTGGCAGCTTGTTGCTCTGAGCTGCTGCTGCTGGTTTCCTGTTGAACTGACTGTCTGAACTGAGCAGCCATCTCAGAGATGAAAGTGTTTACATGCAGCTCAGGTCTTGTGTTGTAAAGTCTTTTACAGATGGGACACTGGCACTGGACATTAACATCCCAGTGTTCAGTGATGCATTTGTTACAGAAGTTGTGTCCACATGGTGTGGTGACTGGATCAGTGAACACATCCAGACAGATGGAGCACAGAAACTGATCCTCAGTCAGCAGACAGCTGGCAGCAGACATGTCGACACACTGTGAACACAATGTGAACAAAAGAAAAATAAAGTTGTAATCTCAGAACTTTAGGTAATTTAATTATTATATTTAATTATATCAAACTGTGATTAGTGGAAGCAGCTTTATCCTGAATTCTGTGTTCACACAACTGAGAACTAAATTTACTGAGAAAACGGCACAATGCAAACACAAAGGGCACATGTCAATGAAATTGCGACACAATCAGTGCTTACACAGATTGGTAGTGTACCTTTACTGCTAGAGATGCATTTTACGTCAACCAGCAATGAAAATAAGAGCAACCATTGCAACAGAGAGGAAGTAGTCTACAGCAAGGAGGAGTATGACTGAAAACAGGAAGTGTCCAACAAAAGTTCCTGATGGTGAAACTCTACGTTCAGAGGAAGGATTACAGTCTGAAAAAGAAAGAGGTCGACAGCGAAGGACAAACCTGGGTTACCATTGGTGTGGCTTTTCCTCAGTGGAGAGCACTGAAAGAAGAGAAGGGACTGAGGACAGACATGAATATCCCCTCCATGCTATTGGCATTTGTAAAAGATTTTGAGCAGGTTATGTACTTATATCACCTACTCTAAATAATGGAGGGGGAGACAAGCGCCTGGTTGGATGCATCGACGCATTTGAGATCCGATCACTCAGACCACATTCGGAGGAGGTCTGGGCCACATGTGTCACATGCTTTTAGCAGTGTGGACACAAATGCATCCTGGGCCACATTAAAGGACCGGCCACTCTACTGACGTTCTCTGCCACAGTCTCATTAGTCCCCCCACAGTTTCATAATGAACCGAAAATATTTTACTGAATCACTGAAGACACATGTTAATGCAGGTCTGAGCAGAGCCTCAGAAACACCACGACCTGGATCACTGAGGATCTTCACAGACACTGAGCTCCTGTGAGTTTGAGACTATTTTCCAACCATTGGTGAAATCAGGGATTCAGCTTGGACAAAGAGGAGGAAGAGCAGGTACAGAGAGAGGACGATGACACAGAGAACAGAGAAACAGAAAGTTGAGATCTGGATAAGAAAAGAGGGAATTGTCACAGTTTCCCTCCACAGCCCCACCCACGCACCGATTCAGTTTAAAATGACTCCTGGTTTCAACCTTGGGTGGGAACTTTTAAGGTTTGTGTCAATAGCAATTGAAGCACAATAAATCTCATCAGCTGTACTCACCAGTGTTTGGATCCGACTGTGCTGTTTTGTTACGAAAAACCTGATGGATTCAGTTTAGTTTTTCTTGAAAGAAGAACAGATACTTGTCTCAACTGCAGCTCTCCTGATACTCAAACTAACTTTCACTAGACACTGAAGCTCTCCTTATCTGTCAGTGTTGCTCCACCTCAGTGCAGCTCTGTAGGTGAGGTTTTATTGACTCTTTATACCTTTGAAACAAGATGGATTCAAACTTTTGTTGATCTTTGTTACTGTAACTATAAACTGACGACATCCAACTCAAATGATTTTGTTTTTATTGGTGAAATAGTCGTGTGACTGCACATAAAAAACACACAGAAAACAAACATGGATGTTTGCATGAGAAGCAGTGATATGTATCCGTATTACAATGAAACGTAAGATATGGGGAATCCTCGGCTGATCTGGAAACCCTCTACTTCAAATCATGTTATGCATATACGTATACTGTATATATGTATACTTTCACTTTCATTTAAAGAAATGTAACGTTGAAACTGTCCTTATCTTTTATTGCAGCTCTGTCAGCAAGATTTTATTCCCTCTTTGCAACATTAATTTTTACTTTCCGTTGACCTTTGTTTCTGCCTGTTACAGTCTGTAGAACATAACAAAAGCATTCAGTGCAGGGGCGTCGAGTGGCGCAGTGGGTTGAGCATAATTTTACTTTCACGTTATTGGACACTCGATGTCCCTGGTGTGGATTTTAACACCATCATTCAGACAGGGACTGAAGAATGGGTGGAGTTTGTCAGTGAAGGAGCAGCTGGTAAAAGAGTAGATGAGAGCTGCAGTATCAACGTCATGAAAGGAGACCAGACCCTCCTAATAATCCACAAACACCCCAACCTTCTCAGGCTGAGATTTCAGAGGGAGAAGGACAGATGGGTCAGCTGGAGCAAAGTACACACCTCGCCGCTTCAAACATACAGTCTAGAAACCAGTCTTGGTGCTCAGTTTGATTCGTCCCTTCACGTTGGATTTGGTGGTCACTCCTAAAGTCCACATAGACCACGTGCTAACCTGAACCTCAAAGTAAAATCTTCCTGAAGTGAAACCCTGCTTTGTTAAGACACATCTACAGACCAAATCCTCCTTTACCTTTTGTCTAGGATTAGACTGGGTGGGTTTGGGATGGACTATATCAGGATCCAGTATCACATACACTGCATACTGCTGGACCCTCTTCAGTTCAGCCTCTAACACCTTCTTCATCTGTTTACTGAGCGTCTGCTCCAGCTGAATCACAGCTCTCACCACAGTCCCCTTGTGTGATGGAGAACGAACACTGACCTCTGACCTCTATATGTGAATTTTAGGATTAATGTTGGCTGTTTTCAATATAGAAATATTATCAACTGTACTGACCAGTGATTGGAAGAATCACTGCTGTGTTTATAAGAGAGGACTGATGAATTCAGTAAGTGGATTTTTTTTTAGCAAAATAGAGACATGTCTTATTGCAGTTCTCCTATTGATCAGACAAACACAGTTTTGACATGATGGATTCAGTTTAGTTTTCCTTCAGAGAGAAACAGAGAGTTGTCTCGACTGCAGCTCTGCTTTCGCTCAGACTAACTTCAACTTTCATTTCTGAAATGAGACATTGAAACTCTCCTCATATTTCAGTGTTGCTCCGCCTCTCAGTGCAGCTCTGTATGAGAGGTTTTATTGACTCTTTATCTTTGAAACTTGGTGAATATTTACTTTTTACTGATCTTTATATCTGCAATAGGAGTCTGATACAGTCTGTAGAACATACAACTATAAACCAACAACATAAGAAAAGAAAGAAATGAAACAACTTCATCTTTTTATCAACAGACTCCGACACCCTCTTTAGAAAGGCAGAAAGCTTTAAATCTGACTCTGACCCCTCCACTGAGAAAGAACTGAAAAGATCAAAGACTTCACTGGAATCATGTTTTATTTATTGGTGACATTTACATTCACTATATTTGTTACATTTACAAAGTTGAAACAGAAAAAAAGCAGCAAACATCAAAATCACTGCATTAAAACTCAGTTTATTAACTGTCTGATATGCAGTTATGACTCTGCAACTTTTTTCTATTTATACACAGCGTGTCCTCGTGTGACCTCCAGCTGCAGTTTGTGATAAACCCCACTAGAGGGCGTCCTCAGCTGTCACTTATTCTCTACCAACACAGCTTAGGTTTTCATATCACCTGTTGAAACACAACTGAACAAAAACTAGAACTTTACATTACATTAAATCATCTCACACCACATATAATCTGACATTAGATACACTGAAAAGGACTCAGTAAAAACAGTTGTAAGAACAGCACTTTGGGAGATATTACATGTACCCAGAGTGATATAATTAAATCAAGAGAAGCTTACAAAGTTGAATTGTGTGATGATACATGAAAACGTATATTTCTAAAGAGAGACAAAACAACTGAATCAACTGATGAACAACCCTCCCAGATTTCTCCATTTCATTTTATTTATTTCAATAAAATTACCATAATGTAAGAAAATACATTTAACTAAATTCTGTGGGATTCATAAAAGGAAATTTAGTCATTTGTACCAAAATCTAACACTTTTCATACATACAAAAAATGATGGTTTGACTTTCCCGCTCAGACATGTGATTTCTGTAAAAGCTTATTTTTTCACCACATTTTTAAGATAGTGAAGGTACTTTATATAAAAGAATAGACTACATTACAGGGGATCAGTTGTCACAGACTTCAGGCAAAAGGAAGAAGCAATGGACCATCTTATAAGAAAATGTAATGTAAAGAAAAACTTTCAGGATTGGAAAAGTGGCACATTATAGCCATAAATAAACCATATCAATGTCTATTTGAAAGGTTCACTCTTCAGAGTCTGAGCTATGAGTGGGTCCCTGTGTCTGACACAATGTTAATGCCATTGATTTCACACAGTTCAGTTGATCTGAAGGAGGTGGTGGTGCGTCAAGAAATATAGCAATGTGCCAACAAAAGCAAGACAGAGGAAGACTGCTTCCTAGTTAACATGAATGTAAACATGCAGAATCTAAAATAATTACACAGTCGGATTTGCAAATGTTTTGAGAATGGTAATACATTCAACACAGTCTGTGTTCAAAGACACACCCAATGTTGTCTGAGGAGTAACACTCGATGTTCACTCAATGTAAACATAAGCTGTGTCGATTCCAATTAAACCAAAAGGATCTTAAACCACTCTCATTATCACAGGGACTGAAGAATGGGTGGAGTTCATCACGGAATGGGCAGCCAGTAAAGGAATAGATAAGAGCTGCAGTATCAACGTCATAAAAGAAGACGAGACCCTCCTCATAATCCACAAACACCCCCACCTTCTCAGGCTGAGACTTCAGAGGGAGGCAAACTGATGGGTCAGTAGACACATGGTACCCACCTCGCTGTTTCAAAGATAGAGTCCAGAAACCATTGTTGGTGCTCAGTGTGATTCGTCCCTTCATGTTGGATTTGGTGGTCACTCCTAAAGTCCATGTAGACCACCTGCTAACCTCAACCTCAAAGTAAAATCTTCCTGAAGTGAAACCCTGCTTTGATAAGACACATCTACAGACACGACGCTCATTTACCTGCTGCTTATCATTAGACTGGGTGGGTTTGGGATGGACTATATCAGGATCCAGTATCACATCCACTGCATACTGCTGGACCCTCTTCAGCTGAGCCTCAAAAAACTTCTTCATCTGTTTACTGAGCGTCTGCTCCAGCTGAATCACAGACCTCCTTAAAATCAACTCATATGATGGAGGACAGAAGCTGACCTCCCTCCAGTCCTTGGTGGGTGGAGCAGTGTTCAGGGATGAGAAGCTTTGGATCAGGTGGAGGTGATCTTCAGAGAGTGAGAGCTGCTCCACCTCACTGCTTCTCTTCTTCAGCTCAGAGATTTCCTGCTCCAGCTCTTTGATGAAGTCTTCAGCCTGTTTCTCTGTTGTTCTCTGCTTCTCTTTGATCGTCCTGATGAATTCAGCCTGGCCTCTCTCAACAGACTCCTTCAGAGCAGTGAAGACCTGAACACCTTCTGCTGTTTCTCTGTCTGCTCGTTCTTTACTGAGCTCCACTGAGCGTTTGATCTCCTGAAGCTTCAGTCGTCTCTTCTGGATCATCTGCTGAATTTCAGCCTCTGTCTCCTTCAGCTCAGCCTTCTTTCCTTCATATTCTTCTTTCAGAGGAACAACATCATGAGCCTTGTGGTCTGAATAGGTGCAGAGCGCGTGGCAGACACACATCTGTCGGTCTTACAGAACAGCTCCAGCAGTTATCGTGATTCTACACACTCTGCGCCTTCCAGGTTCTCCACAGGGTCGATCAGCTGATGTCTTTTCAGGCCTGACATGGTCAGATGAGGCTCAGGTGAGTCTCACAGTAGGAGGCCAGACAAACCAGGCAGGACTTCAGGGCCTTCAGTTTTTGGTTCCAGTGCAGACGTCACAGGGAACTTCTCCTGGTTTGGCAGCTTGTTGCTCTGAGCTGCTGCTGCTGCTGGTTTCCTGTTGAACTG
>NW_019174805.1:1205114-1241578 GCF_002260705.1 Seriola dumerili | reverse complement strand
TGATAAACCCCACTAGAGGGCGTCCTCAGCTGTCACTTATTCTCTACCAACACAGCTTAGGTTTTCATATCACCTGTTGAAACACAACTGAACAAAAACTAGAACTTTACATTACATTAAATCATCTCACACCACATATAATCTGACATTAGATACACTGAAAAGGACTCAGTAAAAACAGTTGTAAGAACAGCACTTTGGGAGATATTACATGTACCCAGAGTGATATAATTAAATCAAGAGAAGCTTACAAAGTTGAATTGTGTGATGATACATGAAAACGTATATTTCTAAAGAGAGACAAAACAACTGAATCAACTGATGAACAACCCTCCCAGATTTCTCCATTTCATTTTAATTATTTCAATAAAATTACCATAATGTAAGAAAATACATTTAACTAAATTCTGTGGGATTCATAAAAGGAGATTTAGTCATTTGTACCAAAATCTAACACTTTTCATACATACAAAAAATGATGGTTTGACTTTCCCGCTCAGACATGTGATTTCTGTAAAAGCTTATTTTTTCACCACGTTTTTAAGATAGTGAAGGTACTTTATATAAAAGAATAGACTACATTACAGGGGATCAGTTATCACAGACTTCAGGCAGAAGATAGAAGCAATGGACCATGTTATAAGAAAATGTAATGTAAAGAAAAACTTTCAGGATTGGAAAAGTGGCACATTATAGCCATAAATAAACCATATCAATGTCTATTTGAAAGGTTCACTCTTCAGAGTCTGAGCTATGAGTGGGTCCCTGTGTCTGACACAATGTTAATGCCATTGATTTCACACAGTTCAGTTGATCTGAAGGAGGTGGTGGTGCGTCAAGAAATATAGCAATGTGCCAACAAAAGCAAGACAGAGGAAGACTGCTTCCTAGTTAACATGAATGTAAACATGCAGAATCTAAAATAATTACACAGTCGGATTTGCAAATGTTTTGAGAATGGTAATACATTCAACACAGTCTGTGTTCAAGGACACACCCAATGTTGTCTGAGGAGTAACACTCGATGTTCACTCAACGTAAATATAAGCTGTGTCGGTTCCAATTAAACCAAAAGGATCTAAAACGATTATCATTATCACAGGGACTAAAGAATGGGTGGAGTTCATCACGGAATGGGCAGCCAGCAAAAGAGTAGATAAGAGCTGCAGTATCAACGTCATAAAAGGAGACGAGACCCTCTTCATAATCCACAAACACCCCCACCTTCTCAGGCTGAGACTTCAGAGGGAGGAGGGCTGATGGGTCAGTAGACACATGGTACCCACCTTGCTGTTTCAAAGATAGAGTCCAGAAACCATTGTTGGTGCTCAGTGTGATTCGTCCCTTCATGTTGGACTCTGTGGTCACTCCTAATGTCAACATAGACCACCTGCTAACCTGAACCTCAAAGTAAAATCTTCCTGAAGTGAAACCCTGCTTTGATAAGACACATCTACAGACATGACGCTCATTTACCTGCTGCTTATCATTAGACTGGGTGGGTTTGGGATGGACTATATCAGGATCCAGTATCACATCCACTGCATACTGCTGGACCCTCTTCAGCTGAGCCTCAAAAAACTTCTTCATCTGTTTACTGAGCGTCTGCTCCAGCTGAATCACAGACCTCCTTAAAATCAACTCATATGATGGAGGACAGAAGCTGACCTCCCTCCAGTCCTTGGTGGGTGGAGCAGTGTTCAGGGATGAGAAGCTTTGGATCAGGTGGAGGTGATCTTCAGAGAGTGAGAGCTGCTCCACCTCACTGCTTCTCTTCTTCAGCTCAGAGATTTCCTGCTCCAGCTCTTTGATGAAGTCTTCAGCCTGTTTCTCTGTTGTTCTCTGCTTCTCTTTGATCGTCCTGATGAATTCAGCCTGGCCTCTCTCAACAGACTCCTTCAGAGCAGTGAAGACCTGAACACCTTCTGCTGTTTCTCTGTCTGCTCGTTCTTTACTGAGCTCCACTGAGCGTTTGATCTCCTGAAGCTTCAGTCGTCTCTTCTGGATCATCTGCTGAATTTCAGCCTCTGTCTCCTTCAGCTCAGCCTTCTTTCCTTCATATTCTTCTTTCAGAGGAACAACATCATGAGACTTGTGGTCTGAATAGGTGCAGAGCATGCAGACACACATCTAGTCAGTCTTGCAGAACAGCTCCAACAGGTTATCGTGATTCGTACACATCCTGTCTTCCAGGTTCTTCACAGGGTCGATCAGCTGATGTCTTTTCAGGCCTGACATGGTCAGATGAGGCTCCAGGTGAGTCTCACAGTAGGAGGCCAGACAAACCAGGCAGGACTTCAGGGCCTTCAGTTTGGTTCCAGTGCAGACGTCACAGGGAACTTCTCCTGGTTTGGCAGCTTGTTGCTCTGAGCTGCTGCTGCTGGTTTCCTGTTGAACTGACTGTGTGAACTGAGCAGTCATCTCAGAGATGAAAGTGTTTACATCCAGCTTAAGTCTTGTATTGTAAAGTCTTTTACAGGTGGGACACTGGCACTGGACATTAACATCCCAGTGTTCAGTGATGCATTTGTTACAGAAGTTGTGTCCACATGGTGTGGTGACTGGATCAGTGAACACATCCAGACAGATGGAGCACAGAAACTGATCCTCAGTCAGCAGACAGCTGGCAGCAGACATGTCGACACACTGAGGGCAAAAATGTGAAAAAAAATGTAAATGCAGATCATTTCATTACTTGTTTAATTACATCAATCTGTGATTAGTGGAAGGGGCGCTATCCTTGATTCCATCATTCACACAACTGAGGAACACATTTAATAAGGAAATGGCACAACGCAAATGTCAAAGGGACTTTTCAATGAATTGCATTGTAGACACTTCAGCCCCTTTTCCACAGGACAAAAAACCCGCTTAGACACACTAACAGACAGAGTGGAAGCTCTCCTCATCTTTCACTGCAGCTCTGTGGGTGAGGCTTTATTGCCTGTGCCAATGAGGTTATCTTTTCACCCATGTTTGTTTGTTTGTCACCACGATTATGCATTTGCACGAAACATGGTGGAGGGATGAGGCATGGGCCAGGGAAGAACCTGTTAAATGATGCTACAGATCCGGTTAAAGAGGTTTTTTAAATCACTCTCCTTGACATTTTTGTCAATATGTACTGAGTGCCATTCTCATTGCCTCTGGGAAAAACCTTCATATACTTTTTCTAACAAAAAGAGTACATCGATAAACCGACAACATCCGTCTCAAATGATCATGACAAAACTCCACACAGTGTTACCTGTGAGATCTATGCAGAGCTGCCAGGTGTGTGTGTGTCGCTGGTTGTTATGATGAAACGTGGGATATGGGGGATGCTTGACTGATCTAGAAACTCTTCACTTCAAACTCTTATCTATTGTTGACCAGCTGCAGGACTCTGTGCATATTTATCAGTAAGAGGAAACAAGTAGCAGTAATCTGCAGTGGTAAACATTTCAAACCTGTCCACTGGACAAAACTAACTGGTTAACTAACTAACTAACTGAATAATTAATAAGGATGTAATGTAATCAATCCAAACATTTATCTTCTTTAAAATTAGTGGGAGAAATTTTTAATTCATGTTGTTGTTTTTATTTTTTATTAATATTTCATATGGCTCATTAAGACACAAGTTAAAGTGACTACAGTTTTTCTAACAGATTTTTTAAATCTCAGGCATCATTTTATTCTGAAAATCCTGTCAGACACAAAGCTGTTATTCAAATGGAAAAAAAAGATATATGTGTGTGTGTGGGTGTGTGTGGAGAGGTTTTATATATATATATATATATATATAATGATTACATCTACAACTTTGAGTGTGGTATCCGCCTCCAAATTAGTAACATGCCTGCTGAACAGAGGTGCCCTCACACAGTATAAGACAAGACCACACCACACAACTTTATCTTTTGATCAATAGACTCCAATACTCCATTAGAAAAGTAGAAAGCTTTAAATTTTACTCTCACTCCTATACTGAGAAAATACTGAAGAAAATCAGACTTCACTGGAATCATGTTTTATTTATTGGAGACATTTACATTAACTGTATTTGTAACATTTTCAAACAAGTTGAAACAGAAGAAAAAAGCAATAAAAATCGAAATCACTGCATTAAAACTCAGGTTATTAATTGTCTGATATGCAGTTATGCTGCTGCAACTTTTTTCTTTAAATACACAGCGTGTCATTGTGACCTCCAGCTGCAGTTTGTGATAAGCTCCACTAGAGGGCGTCCTCAGCTGTCACTTATTCTCTACCAACACTGGTTTAGTTTTCATATCACCTGCTGAAACACAACTAAACTAAAATTAAAACTTTACATTACATTTAATCACCTTGCACCACATATAATCTGACATTAGATGACGAGGCTGCAGTTACATTGAAGAGGACTCAGTAAAAACAGATAGGAGAAAAGTTCAAATGAGAGAGACTGTTTTCAAATTCTGATAAAAATTTCCATACATTTTCCTCCGCATTTTTTCTCTAATTAACATGTTTTTGTGATCTATAAACACTTTAACACAGTGATTGAACTTTATAGAGACAATTAGACAACACTAGAAAGGATCAGTTATCACAGATTATTTCCAACAGAAATAGGAAACATTACAGCCTAATATGATGGAAAGCTTTGAACAATTAAAACCGTAAAAGCTTGTAGACATGTAAAAGCTGCTCTTTTTGCCACATTTTTGTGATGTTTTACCACTTTAATATAGTGATTGTACTTCATAGAAACTATTAGAGTACACTAGATCAGTTATCACAGATTATTTGCAACGGAGAGGAGCAATGGGACAAACTACAGCCTAATATGATACAAAGAAAAGCATTTAAATTTGGTAGAAGAAGGATGTAAATACTGTATAATGCCACTTTATGTGATGCTGAGCTTTTTCTCTCTAATGAAATCTAATGTTTCTACCCATTGTGATACACAACCCTGATCAGTGATGTCAATAGAGTGATTTGTTTTCAGGCATTTTACGCCTTGATTTGGCCAGTGATAGGCGAGATTGACAGGAAAGCCAGGAGCAAGAGGGAATGCCATGTAGCAAAAGGTCTGGGTTGGATTTGAACCCAGGTCAATGCCTCAAGGTTTTTTTTGTTCGGAACCTTCTTAAACTATAACTTATGTGGATTTTAACACCATCAGTCTGACATGGACTGAAGAACGGGTAGAGTTTATCAGTGAAGGAGCAGCCAGTAAAGGAATAGATGAGAGCTGCAGTATCAGTGTCATAAAAGTAGACTAGGCCTTCCTCATAATCCACAAACACCCCCACATTCTGAGGCTTTGACTTTGGAGACAAATGGACTGGTGGGTCAGCAGCAGCAAAGTACCAACCTAAGTACTCCAAACTTACAGTCCAGAAACCATTGTTGGGGCTCAGTGGGATTTGTCTCTTCATGTTGGACTTGGTGGCCACTCCTAACGTCCACATAGATCGCCGTCTTACCTGAACCTCAAAGAAAAATCTTCCTGAAGTGAGGCCGTGATCTGATAAGACACATCTACAGTTATCACCCTCATTTACCTGTTGTTCATCGTTAGACTGGGTGGGTGTGGGAAGTACTATATCAGGATCCAGTATCACATACACTGCATACTGCTGGACCTTCTTCAGCTCAACCTCTAACACCTTCTTTATCTGTTTACTGAGCGTCTGCTCCAGCTGAATCACAGATCTGCTTACAATCAACTCATATGATGGAGGACAGAAGCTGACCTCTGTCCAGTCCTTGGTGGGTGGAGCAGTGTTCAGGGATGAGAAGCTTTGGATCAGGTGGAGGTGATCTTCAGAGAGTGAGAGCTGCTCCACCTCACTGCTTCTCTTCTTCAGCTCAGAGATTTCCTGCTCCAGCTCGTTGATGAAGTCTTCAGCCTGTTTCTCTCTTGTTCTCTGCTTCTCTTTGATCGTCCTGATGAATTCAGCCTGGCCTCTCTCAACAGACTCCTTCAGAGCAGTGAAGACCTGAACACCTTCTGCTGTTTCTCTGTCTGCTCGTTCTTTACTGAGCTCCACTGAGCGTTTGATCTCCTGAAGCTTCAGTCGTCTCTTCTGGATCATCTGCTGAATTTCAGCCTCTGTCTCCTTCAGCTCAGCCTTCTTTCCTTCATATTCTTCTTTCAGAGGAACAACATCATGAGACTTGTGGTCTGAATAGGTGCAGAGCATGCAGACACACATCTGGTCGGTCTTACAGAACAGCTCCAGCAGTTTATCGTGATTCGTACACATCCTGTCTTCCAGGTTCTCCACAGGGTCGATCAGCTGATGTCTTTTCAGGCCTGACACTGTCAGATGAGGCTCCAGGTGAGTCTCACAGAAGGAGGCCAGACAAACCAGGCAGGACTTCAGGGCCTTCAGTTTGGTTCCAGTGCAGACGTCACAGGGAACTTCTCCTGGTTTGGCAGCTTGTTGCTCTGAGCTGCTGCTGCTGGTTTCCTGTTGAACTGACTGTCTGAACTGAGCAGCCATCTCAGAGATGAAAGTGTTTACATGCAGCTCAGGTCTTGTGTTGTAAAGTCTTTTACAGATGGGACACTGGCACTGGACATTAACATCCCAGTGTTCAGTGATGCATTTGTTACAGAAGTTGTGTCCACATGGTAAGGCGACTGGATCAGTGAACACATCCAGACAGATGGAGCACAGAAACTGATCCTCAGTCAGCAGACAGCTGGCAGCAGACATGTCGACACACTGTGAACACAATGTGAACAAAAGAAAAAAAAAGTTGTAATCTCAGAACTT
The DNA here is from genome assembly GCF_002260705.1 of Seriola dumerili. Classification (NCBI taxonomy): domain Eukaryota; kingdom Metazoa; phylum Chordata; class Actinopteri; order Carangiformes; family Carangidae; genus Seriola; species Seriola dumerili. The sequence goes on along the minus strand of NW_019174805.1, from coordinate 1,234,820 downwards.
TAGGTAATTTAATTATTATATTTAATTATATCAAACTGTGATTAGTGGAAGCAGCTTTATCCTGAATTCTGTGTTCACACAACTGAGAACTAAATTTACTGAGAAAACGGCACAATGCAAACACAAAGGGCACATGTCAATGAAATTATGACACAATCAGTGCTTACACAGATTGGTAGTGTACCTTTACTGCTAGAGATGCATTTTACGTCAACCAGCAATGAAAATAAGAGCAACCATTGCAACAGAGAGGAAGTAGTCTACAGCAAGGAGGAGTATGACTGAAAACAGGAAGCGTCCAACAAAAGTTCCTGATGGTGAAACTCTACGTTCAGAGGAAGGATTACAGTCTGAAAAAGAAAGAGGTCGACAGCGAGGGAAAACCCAGGTCACCATTGGTGTGGCTTTTCCTCAGTGGAGAGCACTGAAAGAAGAGAAGGGACTGAGGACAGACATGAATATCCTCTCCATGCTATTGGCATTTGTAAAAGATTTTGAGCAGGTTATGTTCTTATATCACCTACTCTAAATAATGGAGGGGGAGACAAGCGCCTGGTTGGATGCATCGATGCATTTGAGATCCGATCACTCAGACCACATCCGGAGGAGATCTGGGCCACATGTGTCACATGCTTTTAGCAGTGTGGACACAAATGCATCCTGGGCAACATTAAAGGACCGCCCACTCTACTAACGTCCTTTGCCACAGTCTCATTAGTCCCGCCACAGTTTCATAATGAACTGAAAATATTTTACTATTTCAATTGGATAAAATCTTATTTCACTGTAGAGCTGCGAGCAGCGCTTTGATTCACTCAACCACGATCGCTCTCTCTCTCTCTCTCTCTCCCTCCCTCTCTCTCTCTCTCTCTCTCTCTCTCTCTCTCTCTCTCTCTCACTCTCTCCTGCACACACTCAATCACATTGACAACGGACCCGTCTGTTGGATTGGCTCAAAACAACAACACATACCACCTGGTCACTCAAGACACACGTGGAGACGTATTTTAAGGCCAGGTGTGAACTGAAGTGCTTAAAGCTGACTTCTTATGATCGGATCACTGAAGACACATGTTGAGGATCTTCACAGACACTGAGCTCCTGTGAGTTTTAGATTATTTTCCAACCATAGGTGAAATCAGGGATTCAGCTTGGACAAAGAGGAGGAAGAGCAGGTACAGAGAGAGGACGATGACACAGAAAACATAGAAACAGAAAGTTGAAATCTGGATAAGAAAAGAGGGAATTGTCACAGTTTCCCTCCACAGCCCCACCCATGCACCGATTCAGTTTAAAATGACTCTTGGTTTCGACCTTGGGTGGGAACTTTTAAGGTTTGTGTCAATAGCAGTTGAAGCACAATCAATCTCACCAGCTGTACTCACCAGTGTTTGGATCCGACTCTGCTGTGTTGTTGAGAAAAACCTGATGGATTCAGTTTAGTTTTCCTTCAGAGAAAACAGACTTGTCTCGACTGCAGCTCTTCTGTCGCTCAGTCTAACTTTCACTTTCATTTCCTGGTTGAAACTCTCCTCATATTTCAGTGTTGCTCCGCCTCTCAGTGCAGCTCTGTATGAGAGGTTTTATTGACTCTTTATCTTTGAAACTTGGTGAATATTTACTTTCTATTCATTTATGTCTGCAATAGGAGTCTGATACAGTCTGTAGAACATACAACTATAAACCAACAACATAAGAAAAGAAATAAATAAAACAACTTCATCTTTTAATCAACAGACTCCAACACCCTCTTTAGAAAGGTAGAAAGCTTTAAATCTGACTCTGACCCCTCCACTGAGAAAGAACTGAAAAGATCAAAGACTTCACTGGAATCATGTTTTATTTATTGGTGACTTTTACATTCACTATATTTGTTACATTTACAAAGTTGAAACAGAAAAAAGCAGCAAACATCAAAATCACTGCATTAAAACTCAGTTTATCAACTGTCTGATATGCAGTTATGACTCTGCAACTTTTTTCCTTTTACTCAGCATGTCCTTGTGACCTGTAGCTGCAGTTTATGATAAACTCCACTGGAGGGCGTCCTTATTCTCTACCAACACTGGTTTAGTTTTCATATCAACTGCTGAGGCAGAACTAAACAAAAATCAAGCTTTACATTACATTAAATCACCTTACACCGCATATAATTTGACATGACGAGGCTGCAGTTACATTGTAGAGGACTCAGTGAAAACAAATAGAAGAACAGAACAACTGGAAGACATTACCTGTGCCAAGAGTGATATAACTACATCAGTAGAACCTTCTAAGTAAGTTAAATGATGTAATGATGCATGAACATGTATGTTTTAAAAATCTAACTTCAGAGCATTATGACCACAGAGCAGCGTGAGAAAAATCAACTGATGTAAAACCATCAAAGATTCTTCCACTTGGATTTATTTATTCCAAAATAATTACCACAACATTAGAAAAAAAGCATTTGGAAAATCACTGTTGGATTCATGATGAAATGAACTAAATGCTAATTAACCTGTTTACACAATCAAAATATTTTTTAAATGCCCAAGGCTACTGAACAACAGGGAAAAAAAAGAACCAAAATTGCCTAATAGTGAAATAATTCGAACAAAAAATGTACCCCGGACACAATTATTGTCTCCCTTAATTAATATTTGGTTGCAGAAACTCTGGCAACAATGACAGACTCTTAACATTTCTCGTAGCCATCTAGAAGCCTCTTATACCTGTCTGCAGGGAGTTTCTGCCACTCTTTTCAAGCTCTTTTAAATTTGCAGGAGACCTATTTACAATGGCAGATTTCAGCTCTCTAAAAAGGTTTTCAATGGTATTTTGGTCAGGACTCATTGCTGGCCAGTTTACAACAATCCATTTTTACCTTTTCAACCATTCTTTGGTGCTGCTGGATGTGAGCTTTGGGGTTGTTGAAAGATCCAAAACCTTCACCTCCATCTTATTTCTTTTATAGATACTTTATCTCTATACTTAACATTTGATATGTTTACTGTCGGTTCAGTGGAATAATCCTGATACTTCTTCAGCCAGGAAGTAGTGCAGAAAGGTGACGATGTCCATGCAGAGTGCACCAAGATACAGGAGAGAAACCTTCAGCACAGGAAAGGCAGGCAGCACAAAATCTTGAGACAACACACACCCTGAATTTAAGGGCGATTATATAAAAAGTGTTTGATTTTATAGTTGATGTCACTGAACACACTGTAGTGGATTTTATGACCATTATTATAACAGGGACTGAAGAATGGGTGGAGTTTGTCAGTGAAGGAGCAGCTAGTAAAAGAGTAGATGAGAGCTGCAGTATCAACGTCATAAAAGCAGACGAGACCCTCTTCATAATCCACAAACACCCCCACCTTCTCAGGCCGAGACTTCAGAGGGAGACGAACTGATGGGTCAGTAGACACATGGTAGCCTCCTTGCCGCTTCAAACATAAAGTCCAGAAACCATTGTTGGTGCTCAGTGTGATTTCTCTCTTCACGTTAGACTCTGTGGTCACTCCTAAAGTCCATGTAGACCACCTGCTAACCTGAACCTCAAAGTAAAATCTTCCTGAAGTGAAACCCTGCTTTGATAAGACACATCTACAGACATGACGCTCATTTACCTGCTGCTTATCATTAGACTGGGTGGGTTTGGGATGGACTATATCAGGATCCAGTGTCACATCCACTGCATACTGCTGGACCCTCTTCAGCTGAGCCTCAAAAAACTTCTTCATCTGTTTAATAAGTGTCTCCTCCAGCTGAATCACAGCTCTCACCACAGTCCCCTCATGTGATGGAGAACGAACACTGACCTCCCTCCAGTCCTTGGTGGGTGGAGCAGTGTTCAGGGATGAGAAGCTTTGGATCAGGTGGAGGTGATCTTCAGAGAGTGAGAGCTGCTCCACCTCACTGCTTCTCTTCTTCAGCTCAGAGATTTCCTGCTCCAGCTCTTTGATGAAGTCTTCAGCCTGTTTCTCTGTTCTTCTCTGCTTCTCTTTGATCGTCCTGATGAATTCAGCCTGGCCTCTCTCAACAGACTCCTTCAGAGCAGTGAAGACCTGAACACCTTCTGCTGTCTCTCTGTCTGCTCGTTCTTTACTGAGCTCCACTGAGCGTTTGATCTCCTGAAGCTTCAGTCGTCTCTTCTGGATCATCTGCTGAATTTCAGCCTCTGTCTCCTTCAGCTCAGCCTTCTTTCCTTCATATTCTTCTTTCAGAGGAACAACATCATGAGCCTTGTGGTCTGAATAGGTGCAGAGCATGCAGACACACATCTGGTCGGTCTTACAGAACAGCTCCAGCAGTTTATCGTGATTCATACACACTCTGCCTTCCAGGTTCTCCACAGGGTCGATCAGCTGATGTCTTTTCAGGCCTGACATGGTCAGATGAGGCTCCAGGTGAGTCTCACAGAAGGAGGCCAGACAAACCAGGCAGGACTTCAGGGCCTTCAGTTTGGTTCCAGTGCAGACGTCACAGGGAACTTCTCCTGGTTTGGCAGCTTGTTGCTCTGAGCTGCTGCTGCTGGTTTCCTGTTGAACTGACTGTCTGAACTGAGCAGCCATCTCAGAGATGAAAGTATTGACCCTCAGCTCAGGTCTAATATAGAAAACCTCTTTACAGTTTGGACACTGGTTTGGGACATTAACATCCCAGTGTTCAGTGATGCATTTGTTACAGAAGTTGTGTCCACATGGTGTGGTGACTGGATCAGTGAACACATCCAGACAGATGGAGCACAGAAACTGATCCTCAGTCAGCAGACAGCTGGCAGCAGACATGTCGACACACTGTGAACACAATGTGAACAAAAGAAAAATAAAGTTGTAATCTCAGATCTTTAGGTAATTTAATTATTATATTTAATTATATCAAACTGTGATTAGTGGAAGCAGCTTTATCCTGAATTCTGTGTTCACACAACTGAGAACTAAATTTACTGAGAAACCGGCACAATGCAAACACAAAGGGCACATGTCAATGAAATTATGACACAATCAGTGCTTACACAGATTGGTAGTGTACCTTTACTGCTAGAGATGCATTTTACGTCAACCAGCAATGAAAATAAGAGCAACCATTGCAACAGAGAGGAAGTAGTCTACAGCAAGGAGGAGTATGACTGAAAACAGGAAGCGTCCAAGGAAAGTTCCTGATGGTGAAACTCTACGTTCAGAGGAAGGATTACAGTCTGAAAAAGAAAGAGGTCGACAGCGAAGGACAAACCTGGGTTACCATTGGTGAGATCCGATCACTCGGACCACATTCGGAGGAGGTCTGGGCCACATGTGTCACATGCTTTTAGCAGTGTGGACACAAATGCATCCTGGGCCACATTAAAGGACCGGCCACTCTACTGACGTTCTCTGCCACAGTCTCATTAGTCCCCCCACAGTTTCATAATGAACCGAAAATATTTTACTGAATCACTGAAGACACATGTTAATGCAGGTCTGAGCAGAGCCTCAGAAACACCACGACCTGGATCACTGAGGATCTTCACAGACACTGAGCTCCTGTGAGTTTGAGACTATTTTCCAACCATTGGTGAAATCAGGGATTCAGCTTGGACAAAGAGGAGGAAGAGCAGGTACAGAGAGAGGATGATGACACAGAGAACAGAGAAACAGAAAGTTGAGATCTGGATAAGAAAAGAGGGAATTGTCACAGTTTCCCTCCACAACCCCACCCATGCACCGATTCAGTTTAAAATGACTCCTGGTTTCAACCTTGGGTGGGAACTTTTAAGGTTTGTGTCAATAGCAGTTGAAGCACAATAAATCTCATCAGCTGTACTCACCAGTGTTTGGATCAGACTCTGCTGTTTTGTTGAGAAAAACCTGATGGATTCAGTTTAGTTTTTCTTGAAAGAAGAACAGAGACTTGTCTCGACTGCAGCTCTCCTGATACTCAAACTAACTTTCACTTTCATTTCCTGGATTGAAATGTTGAAACTCTCCTCATACTTCAGTGTTGCTCCGCCTCTCAGTTACTTTCTATTCATTTATGTCTGCAATAGGAGTCTGATACAGTCTGTAGAACATACAACTATAAACCAACAACATAAGAAAAGAAATAAATAAAACAACTTCATCTTTTTATCAACAGACTCCAACACCCTCTTTAGAAAGGCAGAAAGCTTTAAATCTGACTCTGACCCCTCCACTGAGAAAGAACTGAAAAGATCAAAGACTTCACTGGAATCATGTTTTATTTATTGGTGACTTTTACATTCACTTTATTTGTTACATTTACAAAGTTGAAACAGAAAAAAGCAGCAAACATCAAAATCACTCATTAAAACTCAGTTTATCAACTGTCTGATATGCAGTTATGACTCTGCATTTTTTCTATTTATACGCAGCATGTCCTCATGTGACCTCCAGCTGCAGTTTGTGATAAGCTCCACTAGAGGGCGTCCTCAGCTGTCACTTATTCTCTACAAACACTGGTTTAGTTTTCATATCACCTGCTGAAACTGAACTAAAACTAGAACTTTACATTACATTAAATCATCTCACACCACATGTAATCTGCCATTAGATGATGAGGCTGCAGTTACATTGAAGAGGACTCAGTAAAAACAGACTGAAGAACAGAACAACTGGAAGATATTACATGTTCCCCATTGTGATGTAATTGCAGTAGAACCTTCTAATTAACTCAAAAAGTGTGAAGATACGTGAAAATGTATGTTTCTAAGAATCCAAATTTAGGCCACAAAGGAACATGAGATAAATCAACTGACGTATAACCATCAAAGGTTCTTCCACTGGGTTTTATTGATTTAAATATAATTACTACATTTGAAAAAAAGCATTTTGGACCCTGATGGGTTGAGGATTAGAAAAATATAGTGTACGTTAGTACCACTACCACTATATTAGTACATGTAGACCACTTTCCAACCTCAAACTCGAAGTAAAATCTTCCAGAGGTGAAACCCTCCTCTGACACATCTACAGACATAATGCTCTTTTACCTGTTGTCTAGCATTAGACTGGGTGGGTGCAGGAGTACTACATCAGGATCCAGTATCACATCCACTGCATACTGCTGGACCTTCTTCAGCTCAGCCTCAAACAACTTCTTCATCTGTTTACTGAGCGTCTCCTCCAGCTGAATCACAGCTCTCCTTACAATCAACACATGTGATGGAGGAAAGAAGCTGACCTCTGTCCAGTCCTTGGTGGGTGGAGCAATGTTCAATAATGAGAAGTTTTGGAGGAGGTGGAGGTGAGAGTGAGAGCTGCTCCAGCTTAGACAGTTTACACCCTCGAAACAATCTTTTACTGATCTTTGTTTCTACAGTCGGAGCCAGTTACAGTCATAACAAACATACATAACAAAAAAGGTCAGTGCAACAAAGAAAAAATAACACAGCACACTGTTTATCCTGTAATTTCACTTTCACTTCTACTTTCCAAACCATCTGTTCATCAAGAAAAAAAGTCAAGAAAAGTAGATGAAAACCTTTGTCACCGCACCACAAGAAGACCTTGAGTTTTAAAAAGTAGTAATTTAAAATCATTTCAAATCTCTCTTACGTGAAATATGGAGCTGCATAACAGACGAACACAGGCTTTATAATCATCACTTGAGTTTCCAGGCATTTTTGGAAAAGTGTAGCCCTTCACAAATGTATTCATGTGACATGTTTCAGTATCAGATGTTCAACGGGAGCTTGTCCTCGTGTGGCCTCCAGCTGCAGTTTCTGATAGATTCCACTAGATGGCGTCCGGCTGCCACTTATTCACCTCATTAGATGACATTAGATATCACACCCAGACTCAGACACCAGGCAGATGGTTTGGTTTGGTTTTCATAAAACAAATGAATTACTGAGAAGTGTCGACCACCTGCTGCAGGTTTTGTTCTTGTTGTAAAGAGCTGTTATGTGTTTAGTGTTTTTACTATTTTCTGGAAATATCACATGATTCATATCATCGATTTGTTACGGAAGAGGATTACGGCCACATGGACAAAATATTCAGAAAAAAAAGTAAGAGGTTAAAGTCAGAATACTGTGTATGTAATCTGTTAACCATATTACAATTTTGATAATTAATTAAATTAATCACTTTTCATAACTGTTTGGGAATCTGATGCTTTTACTTGAGAGCTGACGTCAGAGACATAATAGGAAACAAATAAGATTTTTAACTAAACTAAATCAAATTACACAAATTTCTCAATGTACAAACATAATATAAGATAAATATATTAACATGAAAAAATACATTAAATACTTTTTTCTTTTTCTTTTTTTTTTTAAATATTATAACTTTTAGGAGTTTTTTTGTTAAATTCAACTTTGCTCTCAAACCATATCAGGTAAGTATTTAACCTGTGGGTGAAGACACAGCTGGTACTGGCAGATTCTTATTTGTGCGTTTGTTGTTTTCATTAATTCATGTTTAATATGTTCAACAACCGTTCTCACTTTCTTTCTCTTAAAATAATTTCTTTACATTTGCATTTATTTGTCTACAAGTGTGAAATAACCGGAGCGACTGTAACAGCGTATAAAAGCCATTTGACCTTTTTTTTTTTTCATGTTTGTCCCTGGTTTATTTCAGCAGGATCCCAGAAGAGTGTTTCCATAATAAGTTTATCTTGTGAAACACAGCTTGTTTGGGCCCCTTTGAGACCTGCTGACAGTCAAATTCAATTAAAACATGATGCCAACATCCCGGCAAACACTCCCTACTACTCTCAGAGAAATGTCGGCTTTCAAAGTCAATTGTGTCCGATGTGAAGAGCCTGCCTTCATGTCCCCGTCTGGAGCCTTTTCACGTGCTAAAATAAGAGTTTCCCCCTCTTTCCCCGAGTCGACATGAGCAAAGTGAGCGCTGTGAAAGGCTCAGAGAGAGCTTCCATTTGACGACTGGCAGCCTCAGGTCTTGTGTCTGTGTGACACTATGGGCCGCTACAAAAGCTCGTCCTTTCTCCTGCTGCAGAATAACACTGAGAGAAAAGAAAAGAGGTGGTGCATGATGCGGAGGAGGGAGGATTTAAGGGGGAGGGAAAGGGGGGTGGGGTCTGGCTTTTGAAACGGGCCCGGCGCAGATGTATGGGGCAGGAGGATTAGGCTGTGGGTGTTGGTGATGTTCACCCAGCTCGGCTCTCCCTCCGCCGCGGCCCTTTGTGGCTCCCAGCAGCCTCGGGGTGGTAAGCGGCCAGCCGGCGTGCCAACGGGGCTCAACGTGCACCCTGACAATGGTGGAGTGACCCCCACCCCCCCTTACCCACCCTCCAACTCGACCCACCTACGACTCCCAACTCACCCCTCCTCACCCATTGCAACTCCTCACACAGAGGATGTGATAGGGGAGCTAATATCACCCCATCTGACCAGCAGCAGGGAGGCTGTGTGTGGTGATGGATCCATAACGATGAAAACAACAACCTGTTCACACACCCACATTCTGGGGTCCCGCCTTCGATCTGGGCGACAAAAACTCAGTCCACACTAGACAACATTTGATTTAAAGGTGAACTCCACCAATTCTACAAGTCAAAGTCTGTTTCCTGGTCTTGGGGAGTACGATTGCATGTGTGGATCCTTTACAAGTAAAAGTCCTGCATTCAAAATCCTACTTCAGTAAAACAACAATGATGCTATTAGCAAAATGTACTTGAAAGTATCAAAGTAAAAGTGCTCATAATGCAGAATGACATTATTAGATTGTTGATACTGATGCATCGATGCTTCAGCAGCTTTTTAATGTTGTTGCTGCTGCAGGTGGAGCTGGTTTGAGCCCAGTGGTTACCAACCTAGGGGTTGAGCCCCTTCAAAGGGTCACCAGAAATATTGGAGGGGTGATGAGATGATAAAGGAGAGAAGGAAAAAGAAAAAACAAAGTTCTGACACACAAATTGTTATTGTTTTTTTCTCTAATCTTTACTTCTGTTTGGTTCTTTTATGATTATTGTTTTTTATATGAAACAATCTGAGAAGTTTAGCGGGGAAGTCGGTCTTTATTGGAACTGCCAACAACTTCTGTCACAATAGGCCCCAAATAAAGACACTGATTTATGAAGCGTATTTCAAGCGCTTATTGTGTTTTAAAAAAAAAAGAGTTTTTGTACATCTTAATGGTAATCTTAATATGAAAAGTAACTATGAATAAATGCAGTGGAATTAAAAGTACAACCTTGTACCTTAATACAGTACTTCAGTAAATGTACTGTTACTTCCCACCACTGCCAGAGGGAGCCGTGTGAAGTCTGATAAATGTCTGCTTCAAGTGATATCCCTCAGCGTGGGTCGGGTCTGAAGACTACAATTCATTCATTCATTCAACCGTTATTAAGGACCCAGCTCATTGGGGGGTCCAGAGTAAGAGAAAGAAAATGTGGTGGAACACTAATCGTTCCAGATTCTGGACGAGAACCTGAAGTTCGGGGTTGGTTAAGACTTAGATAATACAAGTTTGAAAAGTTATAAAAACACACTGCTGCAGGCTCCAGGATACATTAGCCACTACTAGCATAACACACCCAAATCTCTGGCTGAACTGTTGATGGTCGACTTGCATTGTGGGTAATGTAGTCACCAGGTTATGACAAGGGGGAAGGATCCACCCGTTGGCGCATTTGAAGGAGCCTTTGAAATGGGACAGCCCAGTCGTGCCACTGTGACGCAACCGGTCTTCAAATGCAGCCTCCGGAGGATGCGGCCCCTGAATTGGGACCCAGTTAAAACCTATTAAGGGATAAATTCACTATCTTGAGTTTCCCGTACATATTAAGACTTAGCTTTAATCTTAACGTAACACCAAGAAATCTCCGTCGATCTGTCTGTTGATGTGTCGGTCCACCACCGAAATATCTCGACGACTTCGTGTCATTTTGACGCAGGAATTTATCACTTCCTGATCCTCGCACATCATCCTGATACATCACCCTGTGCTGAAAGAGAAGAGAGAGAGAGAGGGAGTGAGGCAGAGAGGGAGAAGCACATATTCTCAGAGTGTATTGTGGAGAGGAATGCCATTGAATTTGGGTGTTTTTTTTCTTGCGCCAGCCTCTTTTGTGTGCAGGCTATGGAAGTCCATTGTGCGGGCAGACACCCTGAGAAAAGAGGCGAGCTTGGAGCCGTTGTCTGCCGGTGCTTCTGCAGCTCTCGGGCCCTAAAAAGGACCTGAATGAAGCTCTGCCATCGGAAGCAGCCGGCCCGAACTGAGAGACAATGCCACTGGGCAACTTTGAAGACCAGCAACAATTAAAAATGCAGCTTCACTATATTAATTATGCATTCATGCTTTTGTCTTGGCCTTTTCTTGGGGAGAGGAGAACGGAGGGGAGGGCGGGTGGTGAAGTTTAAGATTCAACAGGTCTGAGGCACAGAGAGAGATTACAGTGAAAAAACAACACATGCAAATGCTTCTGCAAATGCTGCTGATGGAAATTCATTGAGGTTGAAATGTGTGTGTGGCTGGATGTGAAGTTCAGGGGATTACAGACATTAACGGGAACTTGTGCAAGAAAAAAACACTCTGGTATTCACCTAATAAAACCAAACTCAGCCTCAGAAAGAAGACAATAAAACAATTCTGAATGAGAGAAAAAGTAGATCCAGAGAGTTCGGCAAAACTCTGGGTTTCATCTCGCAGAGCATGTTGCTAGGAAACTCTGAGTTACAGCTCGAGGTTGCACTTTGAAGGCTCTTTTTTTCTTTAAGGCCTTTCTCCTCTCTCCTCCCTTGCTCGCAGGCAGGACACACATAAAGCAGCTTTCTGAAGGCATTGAGGTGAATTTCTGCTGGCTGGCCGCTCTGTCAGGTGGCTCTGTTGTGCTCAGAGTCGCCAGCAAACGGCTCCTTTTGCACCAGTGGGAAGGTTTATTCAGAAAAAGCCAACACTGCTTTGAAAAATCGTTCTGTTTGGGGAGGGGAGGGGCGGGGTGGGGGGGATTCATGCCTCGTTTACAACCAAATCTGTCACACAGGAGGACAGGAGGACGTGGGATCACAGTCTCCCTCTGCTGGTCAAGAGACAAACTGCATGTGTGTCAATTTCAGGTTATTGATGGCTGTGAAGTCCTTCAAAACAATGGTTACGTAATTTGTGAAGCAATCAATAATACAGTCCTGATCCTGATCCAATACTGGAGTAAAACAACATGGAACTGACATATGTCTATTATCGTGAACAACAACCTACAAAATCAGATGTGTGTAATGAAGGAATAAAGAATGTGATGTCTATATTGTGATAATTGTGGAGGATTAATCCTATTTGACAAATTCAGTCAAAAGTAAAATGTTAAAGATCCACATTTTCTTCTTCTTCTGTGTTGTATTTTGAAGTGTTGATCCATAAGAAGATATATTTGTGGTTTTAAGAACCAAAAACCATCTCAGTGTAGTTTTACATCTCCTCTCTCAGGCTTCTCTCTGGAGCTCTAGTAACAACAGGTCGGTGAGCCAATCAGAAGAGAGGAGGCTCTGAGTCTCCTTCTGATTGGCTGACTGTTTTCTGAGTGATCCAATAAAAATATAGCAGATTTCAGGTAAAAACACTCGGAGAAACCAAAACCTGCAAGGTTTGGATGGTGGGTCCAGGTGGGCGGGGCTTGGGGCATGACTGCTTTGTTGTGACATCACAAAGTTCAGGAAGTCCTGACAGCTGGTTTTAAGTTACATGTTGTCAAAGTTTCCAGGCGACAGGAGCCGCGGTTTGCAACGCAGTGGCATGGGCGAAAACCCTCCGTAGACCAGACCATCGCATTTCGGTTCGGCCTTCGTGGTCTTCAACAGCTACACCGCGTCCTCTGAAGGAAAAAGTCTGGCGACGTCGTATAAAGGGCGACAAAGGTGGACAGAAGGGTCAACAAAACACAAGGATTTCACACAGGAGAGTGGTGTTCGATTCCCATGTGAAACTAACAGTTTATGATGTTTCTTTTATCCATCATCATTCGACAAATGTAACCGTGTTGTTATTATTGTAACCGTGACAACAAAGATCGTCTAATCTTAAAGAAATACTTATTTTAACTCAAATCACAACCTTTTCCTAAACCTAACCAAGCCATGACCGTTTACTTGTTGTAACCATGGGGACGAAGGTGTGGCACTCCTGCCACCTTAGGGGGAATATTTAATCATTTTAGAGGGCTGGAACAAACAATCAGGTTGGAGGACTTGTGGGAAATTTTAGCTGATTCGAAAGTTATTTACAACCTCATTTAGTGTGTGACTGTTGCCGACACTGTTACCTTCTCCTGAGCTCCATCTTTTAGAATAAATGATGACCAGAACTTAAGTGGTTAAGTTAAAAGATTGAAGACTACCTCAGTTAAATGTCGTGCCGTTGCTCTAAATCTGATCTGGCTGTATTGAAATAATTGGGAAAACAACCATTCTTTCTCTTTTTCCCACAAGAAGTTGGAGTTAATTTATCAGAGAGTGGGGGGGGGTGGGTACTTTACCAAAGTCAGTGTTTGATTGACAGCTTATCACAGTCAGCTGTGGCGGTTCATTCTGCTTCATCTTCCTGGTTCAGTAATCGCTGCCATGTGTTGTGAGTTGATCCTGAGGTAACCTTCATCACCTGCACCTGTGTGACATTACAGCTCACTCGCACTCTGCACGACTCAGTTCAACCTCGCTCATCTCACCAACAACAGGACGGGAAACGGACGGAGGAGAAGGGAAAGTGAACTGAGCCCTCAGCAGTAAAACAGGTTTCTGTGTCACACACGGAAAAGTCACCGCAGATCAATTCTAATTAGCTTTAGGAGGTTTGCGGCCGCAGTGAACAAGTGTTTGACAAACACAAGTGGAGCAGATGGAGTTTGATTATTAGTCAAACCTTCAATCCACTTTATGTGTAGATGTAGATGACCAGAGCGGACTGACCCTTTCAAGTCGCTTCAAATCAGAGAAATAAACCGAAGTATTTCTGAATAATGATGATGGAGCCGATTCTCCAGGTGCTGCCGTTACTGCGGAAGAAGATGAGGTCGTTCAGAGATCCAGTCAAAGCTCAAAGGACGGAAAATCATGTGGGAAACATTTGATGTAAATCTGATGTTTGTGTTTGTTTCATGTATTAATATTAGGAATAGTCTCCTCATCGTCGCTCCGCACACATCTGATGTTTATGTCTCTTCATGGATGTTATTTATTCTCCAAGTCTGTTTTTATTGCATTTTGTTTTCATGTTTTCATTGATACAAAAAGTTCTTTTTAATATATTTTATTTATTTATTCTAAATTTTCTGTGTTTCCCCTCAGGCATTTTTTTATGCGCAAATTAAAAATGTGCATAAAAACAGGCGTCTGTTGGCAAAGGAACATGACTGGCAGTTTCATAAAAAATAAATAAATAAAAATCTTAATACTAAAATACTGTACATAATTTTAAAGATTTTGGTATCAAACTAATAAAGTGTGTTGGAGGAATATACACTCAGTTTATTAGGTACAGGTATCTAAAACGAATGCAGTCTTCAGAAAGGTGTTGGTTCAGTTTTATGGTCATTTTGGCAGCTACAGTTGCAGAGCTGTTTTACTGCAAAGTGTTTCTAATATTTTGTCCACTCCCTTCAAATCAATAAGGGTGCCATCACTCAATATAATGTGATACAACTCAACAGCACCACAGAATAACTGAACATAATAACCTTCATGAAGCAGGATTTATTGCAGGACTGCTGCATTAGTTTTACGTAGGTGTTCCTAATAAACTGACATCTGAGTGCAAAAATGTGTTTTATTTGCCACTTTGACATAGCAACAGGTTCATGTTCATTGTGTTATTTAATGTGTCACCTTTTCCAGGTAAACTTGAAGATTTATGTTTTCTCTAAACTGACAAAATCACTTCAAGCTGCTGCAGCTTCTCTCCTGCGGCACAAACAGATTCAAAACCCCAACATTCACGACGACGTGTTGTGGAGTGCAGCGGGGGTCAGAGGTCACGTGTGTTGGCTGCGGGTAACTCACCATGTGTTTCAAATACAAACAGGGCTGCATGAATGAACGGCTGAATGCAAAGCTCATTAGTGCTGCAGGAGACTGTACGGAGGGGAGTCAGAGATCGTATATTTGGAGTGAACGCAGAAGTGCCTCAACACATTCCTGCCTCTTTATTAAGGTGATCTGTGACCCCGTCTGTCCCAAAATAGAAAGTGTTTCCATTGTGTGCACATGTGTGTGTGTGTGTGTGTGCGGCGGTCGGGGCTAATACAGTGCATATCGGACCTCTTCTCTCCTAAAAAGGAACTTGTTGTCAGTTGAGAGACCACTTAGTGCTCTTATACTCTCGTCAGTGTGCAGATAAAAGTGAATCGGACCTGCTGTTTTCTGAAGCCTCCTCCACTGGAGAGGCTGGAGAGCGGCGTTTTGTTTCTCTGCTGGTATGCAGAGAGCGGCCCGGATGCACAAAGACGCCGGTAATAACAGTTAATCTTCGCAAAAGGTTCAATGGCTGCCAACCAACCAACCAACCCAATGAGCCGGCTGCGATTCAGGGGCTGGCCCAACAATGGCAGCGAAACATCAAAGTCGGAGGCAGCGCGGAGCGGCCGGTTCCCATCACCTAAATCAACAGGGCCTGGGCAGAAAGTAAACACGCAGAGTTAACAGAAGGAGGCGCGTTCATACGGATGTTACAGGCTGTTCGGACTCCTACATTTGCCAAAACAGACATTTCCACCTCAATTAAACATCCAGTCACTGACTGTGTTTCTTACAGGAGTTCTTTTTTCTCAATATTCTGTCAGTCTGAACCATCTATGCTGCACGGTTTTACGTTATTCATTCCCTGGAGGTTTACCAGAACCTCAACCTGGTGTTATTCTGTATTTGTCTTATTGTCAACAAATCCCATGAAAGGACCAAAACCAACAATGTGTTAGTCTGTCTGCTTTGTCTGTAGCTCTCAACTCCAAGACCACTGGTTCCTACTGAAGACATGCATTTGTTGGGGACTATTTTCACTGGCAGATTAATCCACATTTGGTGCTCTAGTGAGTATTTGGGGCAGCAGGATGATGTGTGTGGGACTGAATCCAACTGACTCTTTGATATGTAAGGACAAAAAAATAAAGTAAGGTCAACAACGGGAGGAAACTGACTTACAGTTTGTATTTATGGCGTGTTGTCAGGTTTGGTGGCGAATCGTCCCAGTTGGTGACCTTTTGATGAAACATTTGATGTCATTGCTCATTTATGTCTCTGATCCATCAACCCCGTCTCTTGGAAACGATGTTTATAGAGTCAGAGAAGATGAAGAACAACACTAACCTGCACAGACGACCTGCAGCAGCTAATTACGACCCACGGTTAGGTTTTGATCTCTGTGTTTGAGGTGATCGGCGCCTCTGAGCGCGCTCTGTTGGGAACTCGACCCGTGCGATCGGTGGACCGGTTCAACGCTTTGTGATGTGACAGAAACACCATGTGGGTTCGATGAGGATCGCCAGGGGGCTGTGAACCTGCCTCCTGACTGTTACCAGCTCCAGACCCTGACCTCTGACCTCTCCGTCAAGTGGGAGGGGGGTGGCTTATATATACAGTGAGTGTGGTACAAGGGGGTGGGTGTTTAATGACACCCAGTCTGTTCTGCGTGATGTGACCTCATTACCTCAATCCATGTATTGATAGAGGGGGCAGATTATCACCAGCCTGACATCATATTCACCCACAGTGCTGCCGTTAAAGACTCAGTTCACACAAATAATAAAACAACACAAACATTTCTTCAGTAGAAAGCATGAATGAAGTTCCATTGACCTAAATTATACTGGAGGCTGGACAAGAGAAAACGTTGTAATGTTTTGCTTGCAGCATTGTTGTTTTTGTTGTTTTTCTTTTAATTGTTTAATTTTTCTCTGTTGTTATTTTCTTCTGTGCTTGTTTTTCTCTTCCTTTGTCTTATTTTCTTTTTTCTTCGTTTGGTGAATCTGTTGTTTGCACGTGTGGTAAGGGTATGTCAAATCAACATGATTCAGAACTAGACCTTTATTTAACTAAATTTAAAAATCAAAATATACTTTAGCTAAACATTCAAATATCACAAAAATACCATGAAAAATGTTTTGAAACATTAAATTATAACTATGTGCAAAGAATAAAATATAATAAGTTCAGATCAGATGATCCAGGAGCTCAGAAAAAACACGGGAGGAAATCACATTCACAGCATCAAGACTTTACCACTGAACTTCACCTTCCACCTGGCTCTCAGTATGAGCCATGTGTGAACATGTTGACCTGAGCAGGGTGGAGCTGAAGAGGAGCACAAAGCTCAGCAGAGTCCCTCTGTATAAATAAAGGTTAAAAACGCATCAACAATAAAAAAACAAAACAACTGGAAGTGTTTATCTGATGTCCTGGAAAACGCCCTGGGAACCTTCCCCTCGGGGGATTTGTTGTTGTCCGTCCGTTTCAATGGCTGCTGCTTTTTCCCACGTAACATCATCTGAGGGCGGGACCTGCCTGAGGGTCTGAAAAGGATGTTTGCTGCAGCTTCTTCTCTGACTGTAAAAAGGGGGGCCTGATTATCACCTCGACATCGTTTCTTCCATTAGTGTCGACACAAAGACGAAGATCTGATACCTAAACAATGTAGGTCACACCAGCTGGGAAACTTATACTGTCTAATGATTCTTTGTTTACAACGTAGGTTTTTATTTTGGAGGTTCAGTCCGTCATTTCTATCAGTAATAACAACATTACTCTGATCAAGTTAAAAACTGACATTTGAGAACACGTTGAAGTTTTATTGGTCTAGAAACACGAGCGGTCAGACGATCAGACAGGAAGCAAACCGACACTTTATCCAGACGATCTAAACCACTTTATTTGGTGGTGAAATATTGTTAATGATCACTCGCTGAACGGGAGAACTATGTGCTAACAAGTACAGGAAGTACAGCAGGTCAAAGTTGAAGCAGGAGTGGGTCTGTAAACTCTGATGGATGTTACCGCTGACCTGTGTTTTCTCTTCGTTTGGCTGACGAAGTAAATGTCGTTTAGAGGTGGAGACGCAGACAAGTATTTTCTGATCTGAGGCCAGTATGAGCAGGATGATGTCAGTCATGTGTCTTAAATATCTTTTATGCTTTAACAATGCCAAAATTAAACATGGATTAACTGATTTATTTATTTATTTTGGCCACTAGGGGGGAGTGGAAACAAGTACTGAGTACAGCATTGACGGATCATCACCTTTTAAGTTGATATGATAAACTTATTAGCAAACATGCTAAACAAACAAGCTGCAGATTCAGCTGAGTCATCACTATCCATATCAGAAATAATCTCCATCCTAAAATGCATATCACATGACCATTGACATACACTAGACTAAACAGGAAGCAGATCGTCTACTCTGCAGTTGGTTGATTAGTTGCTGAAAATACTGCGAACGAGGTTCAGCAAAAGTGAAAAGACCAGAGATTTCTTTGCTTGGACTGACGATGTGGAAATGTTACTGAAAGTACAAATAAGTATAAGGGGAGTCGTCACAAAACAAATATGGCAACATGTAAGAGTGGTACCAGGAGCATTATTCATCAAATCTACGAATCAGGGAAGGATACGTCGAACACGGGTGTCGCATCATCATTTCCAAAGGTCTCAGTTTTGGCATGTCCAGACTAAAACGCAACCTTTTTTCAAACTTAATTGAGGCAAACAGCTTTTACAGGGTCTCGAAAACTCCAGAGTAGTTTGGAGTAAACGTAGCAAAAGTGATGCATTTTAAGACTTAAAGGCGTTGGTATGGATCTGGCTAAAGTACTGTGGGCGGTTGAACACTGTAGCTTCCATGGTGTAAAACTTGTTGAACAAACTGTTTTCTTTTAGCTGTTGTGTTGCATGTGAAAAGTTGGGCACTAGAAGTCATGCAACACACCATAATCAATCAATCGATCAATCACACAACCGCGCTTCAGTACGTTGTTGGAGGGTAGAGGTCTGATCCTGACACGATATAAACCTGCAACGCTTCCATCGAAAAACGCTCCGTCACCACATTCACTTCCTGTGCCAACTGTTTGATCGATGAGTGGATGTTTCCCTCTGCCCTTCCTGCAGGATCAATAATCTGTTCAGAACTGTTGCAACCTCTGAACCACCGCAACGGTTTTCTGCCTCAGCTTGTTTTGCCCTGGGAATATCTTCTGCTCTTCTTCTTCTGTTTGATCATGTGGGCTGGGCGCTGTGAGGAATGGCTGTGTTTCAATGACTCACGTAGTAAACAGGTGAAAGGAGGAGAAGGAGAAAAAATGTTTCTCACTATCAGGCCTGTTATGTTTCCCTTCTGCGGATCATTTCAGGTCACAGGCTCATGTTGGAGGGAAAAATCACTCCCAGCCCGAGTGCGGTTCGTAGGAAAGTCATGGAAAAGTGTTCGAAAGCTCCCGAAAAAAAAAAAAAATCCCTGAATGGGTTCTCTGTGGGAGTACAACTAATTTTATTAGCCCCCTTGGAAACATTCAACCTAACAAGTGGAAAGCAGTTTCTGCATAAATTAAAGATAATCCAGAGTAAATTATGCAAATATATTCGCTCAGATAAAGGAGGGGGCGGCGTGGTCGTTTATTGTGAGGTTAAAAAATCTGAGCCAGTGGTTGAAACCGAACCGAGGGAAACTTTCACTTCAAAGTTTGTGAGGGTCTCGGCCTGTGAGGAAATTACACGGGGATGTTGCATCATCTGTAAATCACCGAGAGGATGAACGAGTCCCCGATGAGCCGGGAATCAAACTGAAGACAAAAATCATAAACAGCAGGTGAAGTTTGGTGAAGTTTTCCTGCCATAACACGCTCATGCCGTCAGTTTCCAGGCTCATCTCTTGCCTTCCAGGCGGCCATTAGTTTCACCTTAATTACAAAAAAAATCTACGTGCGGAGACTTGAAGACAAATCAGCAACGTCAGCTTTTAATCGAGGCGTCGTCGTCGTCGTCATTCTGTAATGTAGTCGAGAGTTTTTTGAAAACTCTCCCTGGTGGTCATGGCCGGATTAACCTATTAGGGGACCACAGGGCAAGAATTGGCTGTTGGACGCCACACTGGGGTGCAATGCCAAGAACTGAGATCCTGGTTTTTCCTGGTGAATTCTCGGCACAATCTGCTCCCATTTCACAGACAAAAAAATCAAAATTAAAAAGAAATATGCAGGATGCTGGGATTTTAACCATCTGTGAACTTGTCTTGGAATAAAAACGCGTTCTCCAAACCTCATTAAAACTACCGTGCAACTGGAGCCCTGCTGTTCCAGTAATTTAAATGGATCAGCATTTCAGCTCCTAACTGTTCAGCTGTGTGGAAGAAGTCTTCACATCCTTTATTTAAATAAGCAGGTCTGCGTTTCACTGCTTTAATTTTCATTGAAATAACTGTTCAAAGCACTAAGATGAAATTCTATAATATTTCATACAAAAAGCAAAGATATGAGAACAGTTTCTTCTTTCTTCTCCCGTTAATCATGTCACAACCCTTCAGCTTAATATTGTGATGGGAGCCGCTAGATTAAACTATAACTGTATGTGACGTAGTTAAAATCATCTCCACCTGCAGCAGCTACGACAGTAAAATGCTGCTGAAACACTGATGCATCAGTTTTGATTATTTAATACGTTTTGCTGATAATAACTCTACTTTTACTTTTACTGAAGTCGGATTCTGAGCGAGCGACTTTAACTGTGACCCAATTCAGGAGGAGGCGGTGCTTCGCTGTCCGTGAAGGCCACACCGAAATGAGCCGGTCTGGCCTACGGAGGAGCCTTCCCTTACCGTTGCGTTGCGAACCGCGGCTCCTGTCGCCTAGCAACCTTGACAACATGTAACTTATTTTACAAAAACTTGAGTTTGTGAGGCTTTTGGTTTATTTAACAGTTGTAGCTATTGAACCCACTGTAACCCACTTA
Source organism: Seriola dumerili (assembly GCF_002260705.1). Classification (NCBI taxonomy): domain Eukaryota; kingdom Metazoa; phylum Chordata; class Actinopteri; order Carangiformes; family Carangidae; genus Seriola; species Seriola dumerili. Next base: position 1,213,939 of record NW_019174805.1, on the reverse strand, counting down.
TGTTTAAAGGTGTAATCCTCTGTGTTGTCTGCTTTCATTACTGGCACGCAAGGAATCTTGGGAAAAGGTTGGACCACCAAGGATTCACCTGTTGGATCCGCATGTCAAGGAGCCTGCGAAATGGGAGGAGCTAGTCGCACCGCTGTGACGCAATCGGACTTCAAATGCAGCCTCAGAAGGATGCGGCTCCTGAACTGGGACGCAGCTTTTGACCAGTAATGGAGTATTTTTCCCTGGTATATTATAAGTTTTATTATATTTTACTTTTGTACAGGCAATAATGTCTTTGTACTCTAGGCGAACTATGACCTTTTGTCTCTGCTGGATGTACTGAGATTAAATCGATTTCCATCTTCTCAACTGACTCGATTTCTCTAAACACTGAACTCCTCCTCCCTTTTGTACATTTCTGAATCACAGAGCGACTCAGCAGATATTCTTTGATACTAACCAACACTTTCTCACTCCTGTCCACATTAACATGGACTCTACACACTCACACACACAGGCACTTGCTCCACATTCCCAGAGTGAATTGTGATTTCTGGGTCAGCGCTGATGCTTTGGTCTCCGTTTCAGTGCGAGATGGAAGCGTCTCCCGTGGGGTCAGGAGGTCGGCGGCCTCCGCGAACTCCACCACACACACTTCAAAACAAAACAAAACAAAACCTCCTCTTTGTCGTTTCACTCAATTACTCTTTAGGTTGTGTTAATGACTCCCTGCCGTCTGCAGGCTGACAGTCACCAGCTGCTGCTCCGCTCCGACATCTGATGATGGTACAACACCGACTCCTCTGCTGATGCTGCAAGGATGAAATTCATATGTGCAGTTGTAGGTATAACTTCAGATTTAACTGGTGAGTGTGAGAGTTTAGTTTGTTACAGGCGTCTTCTTCTTTTGTTAAATGACGTGGGAACACAAACTGCATGATGTGATCAATTGATCAACCAGACCAATCAGCGAGCTCATGTTTATTCGCTGTCATGCATACGTCTGGCCCCGCCCTCTCACTCAGACAGATTTCTACCCGTCCCAAAACAGGTCGGGCCAATCACAACCATTCATCTAAAATGGGGGGCGGGTTTGATACGATGACTGACAGAGAGACGCCGGCATTTTTTGTAAACAACCAAGATGGCTGCCGCTGATGTCGACAGCTCTGGACTGGACGGTATATTTTAACTGCACTCATGGCGTCACATGTTTCGTTCGGCGGCCCGGCTCAGGAGGTCGAGCCCGACGGTCAAAGCGTCCTTGGGCAAGATACTGATACTAGGCACAGAAGAAAGCGCTGTGTGAATGTGTGAATTAATGGGTGAACGTGGCTTCTAGTTTAAAGTGCTCTGAGTGGTCGATAAGACTAAGTGCTATATGAGTGCAGTCCATTTACCGCCATCCACAGATGTGAATTGGTGTAGGGATCACAGGTTACCGCCTTCTGGCAACCTAAATTACCAGTCCTGTTTCCTAGAAATCATGTAAATGTACAACTACATTTTGAAGGCAGACTGGAACTATGTTTTATGTGTTTGGAAAGTGGCAAATAAATGTAAAATATCACAACGTAAATAGGGAAACAATGAAGTTGTATATGAACACATTTTCTAAGAGACAGGGTTGGAACAAGTCGCCTTGATTAGCAGTTATAAACTGAGTTAGCTTAGCGTTAGCTAAAATGCTACAGAGTTCAGGCCTGTGTTGTGTTGTGTGGTCCGCACCTAAACTAACTGTCGAACATAAACTGGACATGAAAGGGGGATTGTTCCCGTCAGTGATGCTTCAGTTTCCATCATCGACCAAAAGAAGATAAAAACCAAAACTGACTTGTCTGATACTGTTTCTGCTTTTAAACACACGTTGTTGTTCTTTCCCCAAACATCTAAAGGAGGACGCCTGTAGTAGTCTCTTCAGTAAAAGGAGGAACTGGAGGTCTCGTCCATAATGTGGCCAGGAATCAAGTGGATACAATCACAAAAACCTAATTTATTCTGGACTAATAATAATCATTTAACATTGACTACTGAAAAACCTGCTCAAATAAATCAGTTCAAATGTATCTGTATGGTACAATATCAGATTAAAGCCAGTAACAGGGTGGAGGGTAAGGTATAAATAAAGACGGGCAGCGTGTAAACCTGCGCTAATTACAAGCTCAAGTAGATAAATATGTCTTAAGATCAAATTTACATTCTCCAAACACTCACATTTCCATGGCTGGATTAACCAACCACACACAGCAAGCCACTGCCCCAGGCCCCAGAGGGTTAATTAGTCTGTGGTAATTAGATTAATTTATTAATATAAACTGATATAAACCAATGGAAATGGCTTTAAGGTCGACTCCCCGTTTTTAATCTTGAGGCGAGAAGCTGTGTGTCGAAATCTACTTTGAATACCGTTAATAATTCAGTTTATATAATGCAACATGGTGTGTTTTTCATTAATTTATTAATAAATTTGGATTTAATCAAGTAATATTCAAACACAGGATTGTGTGGGCTCCAGTTTCCATCATATTATTTTTCACGTCTCCTCTTTTTACTTTTACCTTTCCTTCTTTTATTTCCTTTTTGTTTCACTTCCTTCCTGCTTTCATCTTTTTATTCTTCCCTGCTTCCTTTCCATTTTCTCTCTATTTCCCACTTGAAGTTCCTCATTTTTTCTTCCCTTTTCCCTCATAACTTTACATTCAAACTCGGAGTCTCTTCTTGCAGTTCACCCTCCTATAAATGAAATAAATAATAAATAAACAAACAAACAAACAGAGCTATGAAAAGTTGTTGATTGTGAGGGTGTGTAGTCCTATTAGTTGTGGTCGTTGTGTGGAGGAAGTGAGGCCGGTGTGGCTGCGGGCTGTGGGCGGTGCACCGCTCCCGTCTGGCGGCTCCTCTTCAGTCTGTCAGTCGGTGTGGAGGAGAGCGGACGGAGAGGAGCGGCACACCGGGACTCTGGATCTGTAGCCTTTTATACTGCAAGACCACAACCGAGCGAGCGACCGGCAGGAGCGGAGCGGAGCAGCATGGAGCTGTGAGGGCAGAGGGTCGACCGGGACCTGCTCCCCCCACCCCCCCCCAAAAAAAACAATCAGTTTGATTTCTTTATCTACCGCATCTGTGAGCTTTTGCCCAACATGGAGACTACAGGCTGCTGGCTGCGACTGGCTGCACTCTGCATCCTCCTCTGCCAACAAGGTAAGGCGTGCTGTCGCTCACGTTGTGTCCCCACATGACGCAGAAACCTTTAAATCTTCCCACATATGTTCAGATTTTTATTAAGACTGCGTGCTTTTCTAACTTTGCGGTGATTGCGCAGCAGCTCCAGGTGAGCTCAAGTAGTTTGTTTATTGTGTAGAATTAGATATTCGGTGCGTAACGCGTCGTGCGTCTTTGGAAACATTTGAGGAAATGGATCCAAAACGCAGATGTAGTGGTTACGGCTGAGATGAGGGTGTATCTCTCTCTCTCTCTGTGGTGGTTTCTGTCCAGGATCACTCTGCGGGTCTGTGGGATCGCAGATTAAAACGTTGAGGGTCGCAGGGCGTCACATATCAGCTCCAAACTGGAGCTGTCAAGCATGAAAAGAGAAGGTTGGACACGGTAGTCTGACTGGCTTATTAAGAGTGTCAGAAGCTCCATATCGGGCACAACAACAGCAGTAATCCTATAATGCATCTCAGAGCCTGTACAGTAAATAGACATCTGTTTTATTTCCCATCCTGAAGCAGTTTAATAGAAATTTACAGATACAGAAGAGAGAGAGAAACACATGGAGGGGAAGTTAGTTGGATCTGTCAGTTTCAGTGTTGTTGATTTTATTTCCAGTGGGAGGAAAAATCAGCCTGTTTCAGGTTTGAGTCTGTGTCTGTGTCTGGACTGTTCAAACCTGCCTGCTCACAAAAATGAAGGGGTGCAGGTTTAAAGAAAATAACTGAGGCCCAGCTGGGAGTTTTCAGGTTGTGGTTTACCTTCCAGTTATTAAGGAAACACTCATGTTCTTCTGTGTTTTCATCAGGAGCTTGTAAACCTTATTTTTCTGATGTACAGCAGCAGCAGCCTCCTTGTCTTTGGCTTCTTTACTGTTTTTACATTGATGATGTTTGTCAGAACTTTTCATATTTTACTCTTAATGTGAAACTATTAGTCAACTAGTTAATCAAATGCAGGAAATGTAATTGTTCCGACCTCTTGTTGGTCAGACAAGGAAATCCTTCTGAAATAGTGATTTTTCTAGGCCAAACAATTAAGACAATAATTAGATGATTAATTGATAGATTGAATGAAATAATTGTTTATTGCAGCCCTTTAGTGTTTCTTCAGTCACATGTTAGGAATATTTTTGATACATGTGCTGATATGATACCTGAGCTTTGGTGCTGAAATGATACTTTTAATAAACTTAAAAAGTTTGCACTTAAACCTTATTTTTAAAAGAACAAAAGAAACCAGAGCTCTCAGATATTACATTCTGGTTGGATACAGTCGTACAAGGACAAAATAAAATGAAACTAAAATCAGAGAATAACTGAATAAAAGTCAGAATCTGAGCAAAGTATTGATCTCAACTTTCAGTACTTGCCAGTTTTTGATTCAGTCAGTACCGAAAAATCATGTCTTTAGTTTCAGTAACCAGCTCTATGGCTGAACTTGCACTACAATGGCAGGAAAAGAAGGTGGTTCTTAGCTTCTCCCTAAAGAGTAGAAATACCTCCATAGTTGTTATTTAGTTTGTTATTTACATGTAGCACTCTTAGCTAGCTTGCTAACATCANCAACAAAGTGCAGTCAAATAAAAGGTAAATAAAAAAACAAAGCACAATATTTAATGTGATTACTTCTTCAGCAGTGTAAGTAACTACAATTTGAAACTCAGTAATTAAACTGCAGCTAATCCCAGTAACGATGATGTTTTGCGGCCTGTTCGCTGTCTGACCTGGAGTTTGATGGATGGTTGATATCACTGTGGTCTTGTGGGGTGTGTGGAGGTGGTTCTTAGCTTCTCCCTAAAGAGTAGAAATGCCTCCATAGTTGTCATTTAGTTTATTTACATGTAGCACTCTTAGCTAGCTTGCTAACATCAGAAATCAGTCGGTAACCTTCATGGTAACAGCGTGGCTAACGTTAATGTGGCTTGTTGATGGTCAGTCGACCCCTCCAAACTTTAACGTTAATGTTTTATGTTCTTACACATTTTGAATACACAACATGTGACAGTCGGGTGGTGACTGCTTTGGAGTTGTTTAAGATAGCTGTACATTTTGCTATTGCTACATAGCTAACGTTAGCATCAACAGCTATTTACTTGCCAATCTGGCTAAGACCTTCAGCCATCATCACGTTTACAATATAACAGGTTATAATAGATCCTCTGAGCTACACTACTTCTTCAGATGATGAGACAGTCCCGCCGGGGTGGGGCAAGCTGGTTAGCATGCTAATGGAGGTGGTCTTGATGTAGCTAATTACTTTTGCTTTAAGTGATTGATTAAGTGATTTTTTTATTAAGTAACTTGCTCAACACCGTAAAATTGTGATGGTACATTTCAAAAGATGCATTTTATTTACCACATGTCTAGAGTTACCTGAATCACTCTGAGAAAACAACTCACTAAAAGGTCCATTTAGTAGCTATTCTGGAGCTGTCAGTCATATCACATGTTCTCCTTTAGCAGATGGAGTTTGTCCAGCACTTAACAGACTTCTGGTCAATGTTGGCTCAAAAGTTGAGGGTCAAAGTTCATTCTTGAAGACAGAAAAAGCAGAAAACGACCTGTTCTGTCGGTGATGATTTGATTTGGTCACAAACTTAGTTTTTCCTTCTCCTTGTTTTTTCCTAATCTGTAAAGTAGAACTTTATCTTTCCTCTACACTGTTTGACTAACACTACCCCAAAGCTACGATGTGATGCTGCACTGAGGGAAATATCCAAACCTAGGAAGACGTTTTTTCTAAAGTTCACTCAATATTATTCTAAGCGTCTTGCGCATCATTTGAGGTCAATTCAACCGACATATTTGGCATCTTTGGATGATCTCTAGCTAAAAATTAAGATACATTTCAGTGGGGTTGTATTTTGGCCACACAATGAGTGTTTGTAATAATGGGCAGGGTTTAGGAGCTTTAAGAAGTCAGTGATTTGTCACCCTAAGTCTGAACAGTGGAAGGGTTTTCCAGCTCTTATCCTCTGGTTTGCCCTCCCTGCCGTACGGTACAGTCGCAGCGTGCCAGAGAGGACACTGATCTGCTTGGCTGAATTTTTTTTGAGGAGGGGGGGGGTTTGTGAAACAAAGATTAGGGGGGAGACGCTGGTCGGAGCCAGCTTTAGCTGAAGAGATGTGAAACCTTTTGTGGCCAGGCCAGCGAGCCTGGATCTGTGCTGGACGGTTCGGTACCTGCAGAAAGCCTCCGGGCTCCTTCACGCCTCCTCCCTTTTCATTTGAGCTGTGTTTTTTTTAAATGAAGCTTTGATGAAATGTCGCGACACAAAGGGGGATGCCAGCTCGCTGAGGAGGCAGCGCAGGAATGGTTGATGGTGGAAGAAAAGACACATGAGGAGAAAACTCAGCACCATCTGTCCTCCCAAAAGATATTTGTGAATGGGCAGTGCCAGCCGTGCCCTGCGCTCCGTCTGGGCTCACGGAGTCTCCGGGCCTCTTGTTGTCTAACAGGGAGTCTGCAGACAGATGGCCGTCACAGTCAGGCAGTCTGTCAGTCAAACACATGCAGGGGGCCGCTGTGGAGGTGATGATCCACCTCCACAGACACTCAGATGCCCATAATTTTAACTACTAGTGTTTATTGTCTGTCATTAACCGAAAGACTCACAGTCTCGCTCTTCTTCCTGTTCTTACTGGTCGCAAAGATATTCCTCCTCAAGTCGGAGATACATTTGTTCACTACAAGTGCTGCCTCGTGTATCCCGAGTGTTGACTGCACACGTCCTCAGGAATTCAGGCTACGTGTACGAAAGATACAACATGCACATGAATGCGAAAGAAAATAGTGGTCGTGATTCTCATTGCCGATTTGTTGCATTTGTCCTACCTGCCATTGTCACCACGTGGTTTAGGGGCCATACATACCATCACTACGTCCCTGTCCATGTCAAAGAACACCACCTTTCCATATTTTACACTTTTATTTTGAAGTGTTGATCCATTAGAAAATATATTTGTGGTTTTAAGAACCAAAAACCATCTCAGTGTAGTTCTACATCTCCTCTCTCAGGCTTCTCTCTGGAGCTCTAGTAACAACAGGTCGGTGAGCCAATCAGAAGAGAGGAGGCTCTGAGCCTCTCTTCTGATTGGCTGACTGTGTTCTGAGTCATCCAATAAAAATATAGCAGATTTCAGGTAAAACACTCAGAGAAACCAAATCCTGCAAGGTTTGGATGGTGGGTCCAGGTGGGCGGGGCTTGGTGACTGCTTTCTTGTGACATCACAAAGTTCCAGAAGTCCTGACGGCTGGTTTTAAGGCTCAGTTTCTGAATACAGGCTGTGTGCATTTCTCTGTGGACTGAGGCTTTGATACTTTCACAGTATTAATATAGAAGCTAGACCTGATCTATAATCACACTACACATGGACAGAGACCTTTAGACTATATGTCTTGCAGTGATGTAGAAGTGTACTCCAGTACACTGTGACATCACTGTTGGGTTTGGTTTCAGGTGCCAAACGCTTCAAACCTCTAACCATGGAAGACAGTGAAACTCTGTTTTACAGCCTGCTGTTAAATTACTCTTTAAAAGTGATATTAGTCATTTTATAGATCAATAAAGAACAGAACATTTCCTTATACCTGGAGCATCATGGAGGCAAATCAGTGCCATAATGATTAGCAACTGAATCCCAGATTTTGGCATTTAATCACTGCTGAATACTGAGTGTTGAATACTAAATACAACTGAATATATTGCCCTGAAAAACATTTTTCTGATTATCATTTAAATTATTATGGCAATTATTTGCTTCCGTAGAGCAAGACAAGTGAACGCATCACTGTCACTGCCAGTTAAATAAACGAGATGCTGGAGTGCAATCCTTTTTTTTTTCAGGAATGCAGCAAAGGTATTTTGTCTGTTGATGATACAATGAACTGAATTCAATTTCTGCTGCCAAAGCAGAGCTATTTTTTCATCATCTCTATTTTCTATAACATATCAAAGTTTTTTTTTTGTTAAATGTGTAAACACGAAGCTGAAAGAAAGAATCAGTCAGAAAGATGGTGATTCAGATTTCAGATCTCGACAGTTTTTGATAGTTGGAAAACACGTTTTAGCTCGAAATTTGATCCAGTTCAACTTTATATTGAGGATTAAATACAGTTCACAGCCTCATTTGGATTCAGTTTGTTGTTTTGGGAAAAGACACAAACAAGACCGTGAATCGCTACATCCCTGCAGACCGACCTCCTCTTTCTTCCGGTTCTTTCCTCGTCCTCTACATTCATTGTCTTTATTTCCTCCTGTTTCCCACCATCTCCTTGTCTCTTTGTCTTTCCTGGTGCGTTATCCTCCATCTCCGTCCAAAATCAGCCTCAGCTGGGCAGACGTCCCTCGCTGCCCCACTGCCTCGTCTGGAGAAGAAAAAAATAAATAAAGAAGAAGCAGATTTTCCAGTCATGGCAGCGGGGGTATTTTGATGACCAGATTAGTGGTATTAGGCTCAACAGCATTCACTCAGGCATACACAGGGGCCACTTGGTTTGAATCCTCCAGAGTCGCCCCTCTTTTTCTCTCGCTGGCCCTCGGCTGAATGCAGGCCAGGTTACGTGCGGAAACAACCAGCGGGTCCTCGCCGGAGGTCAGCTGTAGGAAATCTTCTCCT
>NW_019174805.1:1204722-1205089 GCF_002260705.1 Seriola dumerili | reverse complement strand
TGGGGGGTGGTGGGAGGTGGAAGGGTGGGGTGGGGTGCAGAGCAACAGAGAAAAGAAGAGGGTGAGTGGGGGGTGGTTTCAGGGGGAGAGCATTTAAGCGTGACGCATGATGGCACTGCGATTTGTCCCAGTGGCGGTGGCGGTGAGGAGGAGAGGACGCTGTCACACTGTGAAGCTGGAGCAGAAGTGTGGGAGCGCAGTGTGTTAGGAGGACGGGGGGGGGGTGTCACACACACACACACACACACACATTCTTCCTCCGACACATCGAGGTTGGAGGCCTCACAGAGCGATGGAGCGCAGGTTAAGCAGCACTCCTGCCTTCATTAGTCTTCCTTAACATCCCCAGCCTCGTTACCCCCCCCCA
>NW_019174805.1:1188944-1204409 GCF_002260705.1 Seriola dumerili | reverse complement strand
GAAGTCCTGACGGCTGGTTTTAAGGCTCAGTTTCTGAATACAGGCTGTGTGCATTTCTCTGTGGACTGAGGCTTTGATACTTTCACAGTATTAATATAGAAGCTAGAGCTGATCTATAATCACACTACACATGGACACACACCTTTACACTGGAGGAGCTTTAAGAAATGGGAGAAAGGGAGGTGATATATTGTTGATTGTTTATCCATAAATTTTCCACTTAATCATATTTAGAAAAAGCATTTAAGCAAAAAAGGAATTTTAGACTAACATGTTAAGACTGAGATTTTTTAGCAGTGTGTTTCCTCAGGGCCAGGTCTCTCTCTTGTTTCTTACTCCTCGGTCGTCTTTAACATTTTTTCTGTCCGGCTCCTTCTTCCCTTTTTTTTTCCTCCTCAGCTCTTAATCTCTCATTTTCTCTCGTCCTTTCACGACTTCTGTGCTACTGCTGCACATCTTCCGTCACCCTGTTGTCCCACATTTCTCCCCCTTTTTAGAGCCTCATGCCTTCATCCTTCTACTGTCCGCCCCCCCTCCTCTTCATCCCCCACCTTAACGTTTTTTTAATCCTCCTCCTCCTCCTCCTCCTCATTTGTCTCCCCTCTCGTTTCTGGGGGGTGAGGGATGAGGGGTGTCGAGGGTGGGTTTTTTCTTTTTTTTTTGGATAGACAACCATCTTGTCTCTGCTGGTGTCCGCCTGGCGCTCTGCCCACCGTCGTCACCCACCCCTCCTCTTCCTCCTCCTCTTCCTCCTCCTCTTCCTCCTCCTCCTCCTCCTCCTCCTCGGTGCCCACCGCCGCCGCGGACGCTGTAATGGATGACGGGGCAGATCCGGGTGGCCCACTGCGCCTCTGAAAGGGGGGCCACTCACACCGGGGCCCATTGCGGCGCGGAACAAGTGCAGCCCCCGTAGAGTAGCTGGTGGAGAGCCATTTGATTTGTCCTCCACTTTCCTCCTTGTTTTCAGCTGCCTGTGAGTGTGTGGTCTCCCTTCGATCCTGGATGTTTCGATGGCCCTCGTCCGAGTGTGAAATCCTAAAAAGTGACGCAGTAAAAAGGCCAGCGATAAAAAGGCCTGCGTGGAGGACGCGGGTCGGTCAAAGTCCTCCTCTGGCAAAAGGGCCGATTCGCTCCTTTTTTTCTTCCCCATTCACCGGCTGGTGGAGGGGATCTAAGCAGGTGAATGTGGAGGAGCTTTAGGCAGATGTTGGTGCACACAAAAGGATTCAATGGGCCTCAACAAGGCTTTTCAAGTATTTACAGAACATTTACATTTACATTTCAGGCATTAGTCTGATCCTCTTATCCAGATCAGCCTCCATTGAGTGCAGGGGGAGAATGAGCTTAAATTCCTCGATCACCGACGTTACAAGCTAACAGTAGCAGGGGGTCGAGCCGAACAGCACCGTGTCACGACTCCAGAGACTCTAAAGAGGGAAGAGAAGAAGAAAAAAAGGAGCTACAGCTTTACTACAATGCAAAACACTGAACTTCATGTAGCATTCACTGACTTTCTGGCCACTTTTGATGCATAAAAATGAACCTTCAAACATCGTTTGCAATGCATAAAAGACTTTAAGATATTATCACCTCGTAAAGTTTATATGATAATCATGTTGGAGGCTGAATTTGAAGACTGATTGCGACTAAACTGTCCCGTTTCGAAGGCAACTGGCCGAAACCTATCCCAAGATTCATTGCAAGTCGGTAATGAAAGCAAAACAACGCCGACAGAGAGCCTGAGGTTTACACTTTGAAATGTGAGTCTTGAGTTTCAGCTAAGTTCAGCAGCTGACGGTACAACTGTTAAAACCGAGGGCAAATTTTAGCAAATAAAAGTTGTTGTGTCCGATTTTCCCTCTTTTTTTTTTTTTTTTTTAGCTCTGTGTTCGGTCTCCTCCACCTCCACCATCTTTAAAAACATCTGGCTCTTTAGCTGCTCTAAATGCTCCACTTTCCTCCGCCTCTGATTGTGTGTGTCTGCTGTTTGCTGCTGGGCGGGTGATGGTCAGAGGGTTTATCAGAGCTTTGTTGGATGAAAACAGCTGGAAACACTGAGTCTGACCCAGACAGTAAACGTGCCGTAAAAACCAAAACCAGGAGCCTTAAAGAGGCTGAAAATGATCATAAAATAAATTTGAATTTACCTGTTTTTCTATTTGTAAAGTCATGTGACCAATTGGTGATGAAGCCAACGTGGCTGAAAGGATAGTTGTGTGACGACTTATGATCCTGGAGCAGTTTCTAACGGCTTGAGTTCACCATGTTAGAAAAGAAAAGATGGATACCTGCAGGCTGTGCGGTGTTGACTCACCTGAGCTGAGGCTCGTCTGCAGGGAGAGGTGTGTGTGAGAGCTGTGAAAGGTTAATCCTGCTCAGCCTGTGAGGTACCAGACAATTACAGCTCTTACATGTAATTGGAAGCAGATATGTGATTTTTTTTTTTCACACAGTCACTGGATGCGGCTGAAATTGATTTGGGATGAAACCACAGCTGATAAGTGCCAGATGTGCAGTTGGACCCCCCAGATGTTTTCTATTGTGAAAAGCCATTCTGCTGTTCAGATAATTGGGCAATTAAAGGAACAATCTGCAGTTACTGTTGTTAGGATGAGCCGTTAATTGTGCCCCCAAAATACGAAGGTGTTGGATTAATTATCACGTTCTTGCACGTTGTGAAGAGGCAGGAATGAAAGTTTGTTTCGGGGCGTTTTGCTGTTCGAAAGGTAAAAGAAGGTCACTGAAATCTAGAGGGTTCGTTCTCTGGGGAGCAGGAACGTGATCAGGAAATGTCACTGAAATGTGCAGGTTGGAAAGTGAGTTAATGGACAGTTAATGAGTGAAAGGCTCATTAACTGTTGAGACATCAGTTTACAGTGATGTAAAACTGAGACAAAGCAGAAAATAATCACAAAAACTTAAGTAATGAATCGATTATTTAGTTTCTTTTTCTCAGATAATGATTATTCTCACTATATGTTTCTCCACTGATTATTTTCTTCATTAATCGATTAAAAGTTTGTTCAGAAAATAGTGAAAAATGGCCGTTAATCTTTCTTTCAGCTCAAGTTTGTGTCTTTAAAATGTCGAAAATTCACATGTAACAAAGAAAAAACATCAAATCGTCACATTTGAGCAGCTGGAACCAGCAGAGGTTTGATATGTTTGCTTTAAAAAAAAAAAAAAAAGACTGTGGATTGACTAATCAATCAAACAGCCACCGAACATTATTACATATTATTGGTCGTTAGCTTTAGTGATTAAATTTAAAGCTGTGCAGCCTCTGTAATTCCCTGTGTTCACGCGGCAGACGGAGGCTTCTCTTCATGTTAGCGTCTGGTTGACTGGTACAGTCGCCCCGGGGTGGGTACTGGGGATGGTGGGAGGCAGCTGGTGCTGCTGGTGGTGCTGGTGAACAGCAGGAGGTCGGCACTAACCAGCTCCCACCAAACTGCAGCATCTGGGTCGAGGGGAGCTGATTTAGAGGAGATATAAAGTACGAAAGCAGTTCGCCTCAAAATGATCAAATATATCAAAATATATATATTTTTATAAGCTGCCATTGTCATAAATTATGAATAAATTTAAACTGAAATCAAATGTAAACAAGAAAAACTAATAATTGTTTTACTCATATAAGAAATATCAGAAGATTTCGTGTCTCTCTTAATGAAGTAAAGATTTAACTAGTTTTTATTTTAGACAAAATTAAGGATCAGACATTTGTAATTTTTATTTTATGTTCAATGCCTCCACCGATGATAATAACCTTATAAAGAGAGAAAACTTGGATAAAAATAGATAAAAACGTGTTTTATAGTCGGATAATGACGATGAGGAAACGTCAGCCATCGTCAGTTTACATCACAGGGAGAATCCAGCACAAGAGTGTCAAGGTTAACGAAGGACAAAGTGTAAAAATCCATAATTTCCTCTGTGTGCCGCCCCCCCCCCGCCCCCCCGCTGCTAATTTCAATTAGGTCATCCCTCAAAATAGTCATGCATCCCCAAGGCGGCGTCACAAAAATGTCTGCCTGTTAATGAGCCGGCGATTGTGCTGATGATGTTCGCCTGGTCACACTGAGGCGGCGGCAGGTGAAGAGGCCGTTAGTGTCTGTCGTCAGAGCTGCAGCGAGGACAGAGGTCTCACTCCGCAGACTTTAGGAGACACTTTAAATGGACCAGATGGTTGTTTGGCCCGGAGTCAGCCAGAGCAGGAACTTCTACAAATTTGGCACAAACGTTCAATTGGACTCAAGGATGAACTGATTACACTTTGGTGACTAAAGGTCAAAGGTCAAGGTCAGTGTGACCTCACAAAACACTTTTAGCCATTGCTCAAGACTTCACACAGCAATTACGACAAAATTTCACACAAATGGTTCATATTTTCTCTGACTCTTAATAAGCAGGGATGCAACCTGGAACTAGTCCGAGTGGCGGAGGGATACGACCACGAGGAGGTGGTTCTTGTCTTGTGTTTATCCTGCGTTCAGTTTATAAAGTGACAGCGAACACGGACGGTGGAGGCACAGATCAGAAATCTGTCGAGCACTTCCTGCTCCGCTGCCAATGTGTGAAAGTCCACATGTTCACAGCGAAGACGACACGCACGGAGAGCAAGGCCTGCTGGGAAGGCGAGAGCGGTGGTGCTCAGCCGGGAACCGTGAACAGACCACACTCAGCCTGAAGAACCAGCGTCCCGTTATTCTAACAGTAACCAGAGGCGTGAACCCAGACTGAGGTCTCAGTGTGTCTGTAGTGAAGTGGATCAGTCACAGATGTCTGATGGCTGAAGTTTGACTGACTTTGAGTGGTTGGATTTAAAGGCGTCGCTCACTCGCTCCCGGTTTAAATCATTTAAATCTTCCGGTGACGAGACGTAAACATCAGATCTGTGTGTGACGTGATGATGAGGAGACTGAAACAAACAGAAATGTCAGACTTCCATCATGTTTTCCACATAGTTTTCCATCATTTTGTAATTTTTGAATGTCATTATATTTTCCTTGGAACGTGTTTTTGAAGAAGAAGCTCATGAAGATCTGTGGGCTGCAACACCTTTTAATACATGCGACTGACAGATGGTTCATGATCTTATTCTTATGAAAGTTTCTCAAATGTGATAATTTGGTGCTTTTTCTTTGTCATGTCTGATTCTAAACTATATTTTTTTGTATTTTTGGACAGTTTAGTGACTACAGCAAGAAATCTGCATTATATAAGAAATAAGAAATTATAAAGCGCACCATTCACTATTTTATGTGTGGGGCGTGGCTGAGGGCTGTTACTGCTTCGTTGTGACATCACAAAGTTCCAGAAGTCCTGACGGCTGGTTTTAAGGCTCAGTTTCTGAATACAGGCTGTGTGCATTTCTCTGTGCACTGAGGCTTTGATACTTTCACAGTATTAATATAGAAGCTAGACCTGATCTAGACCTGAGCCTGAGCTAGACCTCTTCTATTTGTTTTTCTTTTTTTTCTTTTTTGCTTTTAATCTATAAAGTTAAATCTTCCATAACCATAAACATTGTGCACAAGTTATTTATATTGCAGTAAAAATAGGCCTGAGTTTAAAATGGGAGCTTGGTCTGGCCAGTATCTGTGGATTTGTTCTGTGTTTACTGCCTGTTTTCCCCAGTTGGCAGCTTGTAAATACTACATGACTTGAATGCAGCATTATAATCCTCAAATACATTCAGTTAATCATCTTTAGACTACGTCTCGTCACAGACGTCATTAACAACAACATCCTCATCTTTAGCTTGAGCTGAATGCAACTGTAAAAAGTTTATAATGTAAATAAGAGGGCTTTACATCCACACACATACACACACACACACACACACACACACTTCCTCTCTCATTGTGTTTCCTGTGGGATACAGCGTTGGCACTCTTCGTCGTCCATTCAGCTCCAGTGTTTGATTAAGTTGTTTTTCTGTGAGAGGAGCTTTTCTCCGGGCCTCTGACAAACTGTTTCGTCACCGTGTGTACGATTAGATTAGAAACACGTCTGCTGGAACCGAGGCGGCTTCTGCTTGGAACAGATGCTTTATAGATGAGGGAATCTGGGTGAGGAGGGAAAACTCGCTGCTCCCGGAGAAAAAACTGCAGCGCACCTTCTCTGTTTTCAGATTCTGGACAAGACTGAAAGTCTACAGCCGCGCTAAAGTCAGGGGATCACCAACGTCGGTCGGGTTCTTCCTCTGGGGACCATGAATGTATGTACTGAATTTCATGGCAGTCCATCCAACAGTTAGACGTTTCCAGGGGTGGACGGAACAAAGTACATTTACTTGAGTATCTGTACTTTACTTTATTTTTACTCCACTACACTTAAAAGACAAATATTGTAGGTTTGACTCCACTACATTTCTATGAAGTACTCTTACTTTAAAGCAGCTTTTAGTCTGTGAAATGAATTTTATTTTATTTTGAAAATGTGATAGACCATACACTTAACGATGTTTGAAGGTTTAGAAATAAAGAGAGATTCATTTAGTTTTAAATGTTTGCTGTGTTGACGACGACCAAACTTCATTACTGGCTAAAAAAGATACAGAGAGAGATATGAAAACAACAACGGCTCCTTTTGTTGATTCAATTGTGTTTTTATGGCCATTTTTATAGGGTTTGTATTTTTCAAATAAAGTACTCCAGTACTTCAACTCATCGACATTTCACTCAAAACTACAAATGTCAACCTCAAGGAAACATCAAAGTCTTTAGGGTTTATCCTCTGGGGACAATGAATGCCTGTGTATATGTATGTATGTATATATATATATATATATATATATATATATGGGTCATGTATCCATCCATCAGTTGTTGGTGAGATATTTAACCTACTTGAGTCAGAGTATACAGTAGATCCTCCAGGTCAAATATTACTCAGTCAGATTTTTACTTGAGTATTTGATTAAAAAAAAAAACTTAAGTATTTAAAAGTACTTTTTTTTATGTGAACTCATTGTTGTATCTGAAACAATCTACTGACTGACTGACTGACTGACTGACTGACTGACTGTAGAACCTGTAGAGTAAACAACTTGTAGCATATGATACAAAGACTGTAGACATGGATATAAAAACACAATTGAATCAACAAAAGTATTTTAGGGTATTTTTGTTTTCATATTCGTTATTTTTTAGTCTGGTTGTGGTAAACATTTCAAACTAAATGAATCTTTCTTTCTTCACCTGTTCTCTACTTGTTGACCCCCCTGACTGTCATTTTAGGGAGTGTCTGACTCATAAGAGCTAAACCTCACCAGTCTCTAACGTACACACCGCTGCTTTGTTCTCTCTGATTGATGCCAACATAAACCACATGTTACATACATAAAGAGCTCCCCAATGTTTTCCTTTAATATAAATTGCTGCTGTGCCAAGACACAATAAATCATTATTTATGTTCTGCTCTGCAGCAGTTCAAGCAAGCTGAGGCTGGCACAGCCGAGAGCAGAGCGTTTAAATAAATACAACCTCTCTCAGATTGTTGTGTTGGAGCTGTCCCTTACTCGGTTTCCCTTTTTAAATCTTCCTCTTCCTGTAAACAAGTCACTAAGAGTGGGAGCTCTTTGTTTAAAAATCCCTGTCGCTCTCTTGAGTGTTTGGAGCCGCTGGCTGCGGAGGTGACGGCCGGGCAGCCGAACAGAGAGGGAGGCGGTCTGAAGGTTCGGGGGCTGCGGGTTTTGTTTGAGATTGATGCAGCAGCAGCAGCAGCAGCAGCAGCAGAGGCTGGCACACAGTGAACAGTGGGCAGGTAACCAGCAGACATTTACAAGTTGAATAGGTGTTGATGTGACGGCCTGCGTCAGCGCTGAGAGCTGCTGTTAAATACAACAAAGGCAGTGGAAGCTGAGACAACATCTGTAGTGAAATCAGGAACCTGAAGGTTCGTCTGAAGAGTCTCCAAAGCTGTTTTCATTTCTTCAGTGTTATCAAAAGAAATGCAAACTGTTCTGTCATCTGGCCTGACAAACGTCTTTCAGCAAGTCAGTTATTTCTTTTGGGGGATTTTCTCCCTGTGCTGATGGTCCAGACTTAAATACCTGGCTCGATAGATTGCTGTGAAACAGACATTCATGTTCCCCAGAGGATGAATCCTACTGACTTTTTCTCTGCCCATCATCAGACCAAAAAATTGACACAACACTCACACAACTGAATAAACATAGCTTAAAATATTATAGTTATATATGAAGTTATTATAGACATATAGATATAGAAGCAAAGTCGAGTAATATGCACAAGTAAAAATAGTAAACAAAACATAAATAAATAAATAAATAATGTACAAGGTAATATACTTATATGTACATGCACACATATATATTCTCAAAGCTGGACTCTTATTGTGAAAAGTACCTGGAGGAAGCTGTTGTGAGAGTGTTAGGAGTGTATTATGGGCTGTGTTGAGCTGCTGCAGCTGCAGGAGGTCAGAGAAGAAGTCTGTTGGATAGTTTGTGAAGATGTTTGTAAAAAAATAATTAAATAAATAAGCAGGAAACACTGACTGACTATGATCTCGTTTGTTACTCAGTAGAAAAACAGATATGGATGAATTGGAAAATGACTATTATCAGCTTGTAGAGGCTTGAAACTTATAGTAGATAGTTGATCCATTATATATTTAGTAATATTTAGTTTCTTTAGTAATTTATGAAATCTGTCAAATACTGATATTTATTCAAGTTGCGATGAAGTTATTGTTATTATGTCAGTAGTTTAGTGTCTGTTTTTGTGGGCTGGACAGTGCATTAGTGAATGTGTTTATCTACAGATCATTTGTCTCCATATATGTCGACTTACAGAAACAACGGCTCTTAAATCAACATGAGTTTAACTGCTCTGTGTTGACTGAGGATGATGGGACAGATGCCATGCTTGCTGCTGATTGGTTGGAGCAGGAAACAAAACAAAAACAGAAAAAAACAACAACAAAAAAAAAACCTGCTTATTGTTCAGCTGGAGCCGAAGAGAATGAAACGGAGCAGACTGTAAACTAACATGGAGGCCGGCTGAGAGTTTGGCTGCAGCCCAGAGTGATGGAAACTGTAGACGGTCAGATCCATTATTCATCAGCTCTCCCCCTGGGACAGATCATTTGTTTCTGACCACAGATACAGGTCACACATGAGTGCACGGACACACACACACACACACACACACACACACACACACACACACACGATGCTGTCTGAAAGCTGTTCAGTCTTATCACAGTGTGGTGTTAGAAGATGCTGACCAGAGACGTTACACTGCACTTTAAAGTTAACACACACACACACACACACACACACACACACACACACACACACACACACACGCACACGTACTGACAACAGGAGGCCAAGTCCAATCTGTCAGGTTCACCTGAAGCGTTCACATTACATGATGTTATGTGTATTTTCCCATCATGGTAGGCTGGTAGTAATGTTTCTGCTTTTTCTCTTAAAATGTGCTTTGTCCTCAGGGGGCCACCGTACCCAGGCCCCGTCAGTACGGACACAAATACACTAATTAACCGATTTGAATAAATTATAATAAACTGAAAAACAACAACATGAAACCAAAACAGGGATTCTGAATTTTAATTAACAAAATTAAATAAACAGAAATAGAAATGAGGCTTCATAATACAGGAAAAAAAACATACCTTACACAGGGATTTCATGCAGGAGAGCAGGTGTTCGATCCCCATGTGAAAGCAGTAGTAGTTTATGTTGTTATTACTGTAACCATGACAACAAAGATCTTCTAATATGTTAAGGAAGTACTTATTTTAAACCCAAACCACTTTTCCTAACCCTGACCAAGTAGCTTTTGTGCCTAAAACTAACTGAAGCTGTGACCTGTTTATTATTGTAACCATGGCGACGAAGGCCCGTACGGCGCTGTGTGCACACTAGCTAGCCGTGTCCCGATCCAGGGGCCGCAGACTGCGAAGGGCGAGCCGAAATGTTGACGGTCTGGCTCACGGAGGATTTTCACTGGGCGTCACCAGCTGTTTCCGCCGTTACGCCGCGAAGCGTGGCTCCTGTTGCCTAGCAACCTCGACAACAGTGTATCTTTTTTGTGAGAACTTGAGGTTTTAAAGGCCCTCGGTTTTTTAACAGTCGTACAGAGGGTTGGAACAAATAACCAAGAGAGATATTTTCCAGATTTCACCAAGCAGCAGCTGTGGTCGACCGCATGATGTCTCAGATTAGATCCTGTTGTTGTATTGAACAGGTTTTTTTCTATTTTGTCAGAGATTCTCCTCGTCTCTTTGACTCTGTCCGAACCAACTCTGCATATTAAATATCCTCATGTTCTTCTTAAATACAGATAAATACGCCAATTTGTTTGTTTCTGTTGTAAATCAACTTTGTCCATTTGTACTGAAAACCTCTCACTCATGGGGAAACTGTTCAACTTTTTTTTAAAACAGAAAAACAGATTTTAACAATCAATACTATTTGAGGTGATAGTCGTGCGGCACTCAGTCGTATTCTTCCTGCAGTCTTGTTGTCCGGCCTTCATTCCTGGCGTGCATGTTTCATGTGAAATCATCCTCTCAGCAGCTCCGCGTCTTTCATGTTTCAGCCTCCTTTTAGGGCTGATGGGCTCGGACCCGTAGATAATCCATAGCTTTTGTTCTTTGCCATTTATAGTTAAAAGGGAAAGATGAGAGCGGCTGATCGATGAGGAAAACATCAACCCAGAGGCCTCGGCTCAGCTGATGAGTTTAGTTTTCCACTGCCGGTTCTCCCCGGTGTTAACGCTCCCAGCTGCAGTTTGGGAGGGAGTTTTAGGCAGATTGGACTTTTCATTTGTCTAATGCCTGCGGCGCTGTGACAAGGTGCTTTGATTTCCTGTTGGTGGTCTTGTACTGGACTTCTGGCTTTTTATGGAAGGTCTGCTGTGTATAAATCTAGTAGGAGGATGAATCACCATCTGCTGTCGGAGCCTCACGAAGGTCAAACTCAAAGCCAGTTAGGGAGTGTGGGTCTTTGCTGAACTAGAATCCAAATAGTTTTTTTAAACTGTAAAAACATTTTGGTTCAGGAGATAAGAGACACATTGAGGCTTTACTGTTTTACAGAGGCAGTGGCTGCACAAACACTGAAGGAGTTTGAGGTTTTTAGCCAAACTGTACAACAGATGTATGAGTTGTAAAACCTGTTCATCAGTCACCGTAATGTAGATCGTGCACTTTATGTTGAGACCAACTAAAAGGCAGCAAAATATTTTCTTGCCTCTTCATCTTTCTGGTCCATAATGCTTTGTTAAAAGAGGTTTAAACGAAAGCTCAACCACATAAAATCACGTCTTCTGCTGAAGTCAGAGGCAGCAGAGATGGTAGTTAACTGCTAACCCACAAAGCTAGGCTAGTTAACTTTTAGCAGGACTAGTTTGTTTAGCATTCATGTCTTTTATTTATGTGAGGTAACAAGCTCAAGATGT
The DNA here is from genome assembly GCF_002260705.1 of Seriola dumerili. Taxonomy (NCBI): domain Eukaryota; kingdom Metazoa; phylum Chordata; class Actinopteri; order Carangiformes; family Carangidae; genus Seriola; species Seriola dumerili. The sequence continues at coordinate 1,192,953 of NW_019174805.1, read as the reverse complement.
TGCAGCATCAGAATTAATCTTTTAGTAACAGGAATGAAAAAGTGCGTAAAGTCACCTGAAGTGTAACAGAGTCAAAGGCTACATCCACACTAATACGTTTTCGTGTAACAGCGTAACTACCAACACAACCTTAAAATGCACACATACATGACTGTTCACGTACACTGAGCATGTGCGAGCCGGTGCAAACAGGAAGCAGATTGTCTATTCTGCAGTTGATTAGTTTCACAAAATACTATGAACGAGGAACATCACAGACGGATGTGGCGCTAAAATGCAGAAATTAACTCCTGAACAGCTGCTAGCGAAGACGACAAGGTCAGTAACACGTTATCCATGTTGTTTAGTCGAGGCTGAGAGCCAATCAGGAGAGACATCAGAGAGTTTTCAAACCTAAACGAGTCCAGCAGCGTTTCTGAAAGTCTTTATTTTAGGTGCTCGGCAACTCCAGAGTAGCGTGGACGTCAGGAGTAAACATAGCAAAAGTGATGCCTTTTAAAACTAAAACTTATTAGTGTGGATGTAGTGTGATGTAGTGGATAAATGTTCTTGGAGAGGATTCTTCCTTTGCCCGTTGACTGACAGGAAGTTTTAACTCTAAAGGTAATAAATATCAATAATCCACAGTCCAGCTTTGTTTTAGCAGCTCTGACAGAGTCGTGCTCCGTCCATTAGGTCTAATAAAGATCCCATTATCAGACTTTTCACTTTACACTGAGAACTGAACGGATGTGCAGGTCTGTGTTTACTGGTCAGAGGAGATTTACACTCCTCCGCTAGAGGACCAGAACAGGGCGGTTGGAGGAAACCAGCCTTGACACTTGATAAAATCCTGAAGCGGGACTTGTACAGTAGCTTCACTGGGAGATGTTATGACAGCGGCGGCTTTCTGCTCTGGGGTTTTTTCCCCCCCCTCAAGTCTGCTGACAGAACCGGCTCGCTGTCAGACCTCTGAAGCGTAACACACTCCAGCTGTTAGGACTCATCCACAGGGTTTATTTCTGCCCCGAGTTCGGTCTGACAGGTAGCGCTTGCCTCCTCACTGGTTTCACATCCAACCTTCTTCGCTCCGATAGTGGTCATAACCCTGGATCATAATCTGTGACCTAAAGCATTTTGTTGGTGGAGCCTCTCGGCTTAGAAGTGTTACCAGCTCGACTTAACTGCGCTAATTGGAAAAAAATCATATTAAACGTAACAAAAACAATAAAGGCGTGGGTCTGGGAGAAGTCCTGTGTTCAACCTCTCGGGTTGGGGATTGTTGAGGTCGTCGGATTTTGACGAACTTTCGGAGGCATTAATGTTTTTCAGGTTGTCCCTCCGTCCTATTCTCATGAACGCGATATCTCAGTGACACCTTGAAGGAACTTCATCAAATTTGGCAGAAACATTCACTTGGACTCAAAGATGAACTGATTACATTTTTATGGTCAAAGGTCAAAGTTCAAGGTCACTGTGACCTCACAAAACACGCTTTCACCCCTTTTGAATGTGATATCTCAAGACCACCTTGAGGGAATTGGTTTAGATCTGGCACAAACATTCACTTGGACTCTAAGATGAACTGATTAGAATTTGGTGATCAAAGGTCAACTTCACTGTGACATCATAATGCTCTGTATAAACACCTGTGGCCATTATTCAATGGTGTAACTCAGGAAGAGGAGATTGTGACCATATGTCCTGCAACTTGGCTGTTTGGCGGAGGCGGTAATTCTAGTTTCCTGGTGTTAAATGTGGCGTGTAACGGTGTCGTTTCACAGTTTGTGTTGGTGCTGACCCGTTTTACAGCCTCCCTCACTCTGACAGAGCTTCAGCAGCATTTGGGACAAACCGGATCTCACGTCTCAGAACCAGCTGTAACTCCACACTAGTACTGGCTCTAGAACCGGTGCACCACTTTGATCCAGATTGAAATATATCTCAACAGTGACCGGATGGATAGCCATTAGATTTTGTGCAGATGTTCGTTTCCTGTGCAGGATAAATTATAATAAATGTCGTGATCCTCTGACATTTCCTGTATCGCTGTCATCAAGTCAAAATTTATCACTAGAGAAGCCTGAGAGAGGAGATGTAAAACTACACTGAGAGGGTTTGTGGTTCTTAAAACCACAAATATATCTTCTTCTGGATCAACACTTCATGTAAAACACTGGAAAAGTGTAAAATACGGGACCTTTTAATTTCCAATACATACCTGCAAACATGCCCAATCCGTACCATACATTTCACTGTAGAGGAAAAAAAGTGACTTAAGTGTAATGGATTATCTGGAGGAAGCTGATTTCCATAGAAATGAGAAATTTAAACCGGCGGCTTCCTGGATGGAAGGAAGGAAATGAACTCACTATATATCTGGAAAATGTGTCGTTAAAGAGCTAAACCACACCCGACCAGATCCACCAGAAAGAAAAGCCCAGCCTGTCCGCAGATTAACCTGCCGTACCCTTCCAATCTTAGCGGTTGGTATTAATCAAACCATCCCCCCATCGTCCTCAGACCCTGGTCCTCCTGGCATCAGGAGCCGGAGGGGCAGGGATTCGGGAGGAAGTTGTGGGGTAGTGGTGGCGAGGGGTGGGGGGTGGGGGGTTGTCACACATTCTGGCGTGGGCACCGGTTCTCACCCCCACAGCTCTGTGGACGTCCCGGCTCTCCCAGGGCTCGGCTAATCCTCTTATTCAGCGTCCGGCTGGAGGCAGCGAGTCTCCCACAGACCGGAGCGCCGAGCCGGCCACTCTCCGCTGAATAAACACACTGACACAGTTGTGGTCTTTTTCTCTCCGCACAGACGCTGAGCAAGAGTTCCCCATAGAATCTATTCTACTCATTCACTCTTTTCCAGTAGAACATAAGCATGCACCCCCCCACCCCCTCCACCTCCTTTCTGCCCTCAAGACCTGAATTACACCCCCCTCCCCTTCTCCTCATCAGTCACCCTCCCATCTTCACTTCCTTCCCTCCGTTCGTCGTAAATCAGCTTTTCTTGCTGCTGATTTCGCTCCTTTAGTAAAACTTTTTCCTCCTCAGTTTCGTCGCTTCAATAATTATAGACCAGATCATCGACGACAGGAAATTATCCTCTAAAGCAGTGGTTCTCAAAGTTGGGTCCAGGGACCCCTCAGGGGTCCTGGAGGGGCTTCCTCTGGGTCCTCAGCATAATATGATTGCATCTATAAGTAACACAAGGACAGACTGTGTGACTGTTTTTGGTTCATGGGGTTCAAACACTTTATTTAAAAGCAAAAATCTTATTAAATGTGGGTCCCTGGTCTAATTCGAGTTTAGGGTCCTAGATGTAAAAAGGTTTGAGAACCACTTCTCTAAAGGGAAACAAAACGACATTATTGTGTAGAAGAAACTTCATTTGATGGCCATGGTACAAAGATTCCCAACATAGAAGCAAAAAGTTTGCTACCAGACAGTTTAATTCATCTAAAACATTGCTGAGAAATAATTATAATTTATAATAATAAATAAGGTTATTTTGTTATTAAGATACAGATTATGTTGCTTTTCCTTTAGGGTCATACTCTGACTTTATGGTAGCTAAAATGTTCAATATTAAATAATTAAATAATAATAATATATGATTAAATAAAGGAAAATTGGAAATATGACACTGAAATTATGAAAGCTCAATACTTCTGCTGCTCTCGATCAATACAATAACAAAAGACATTGTTTGGTGATGTCGTGAAGTAGCACTGGATCATGGGAGTTGTTGCCGTCGGCTTCTCCTGGTTCAGGAGGTTTTTACCAGCAGCTGAATTATCCTCAGAGGTTTCCTCCTCTCCACAACAAACACACCAGGAGATTAAAACCAGCAGAAACGCTGAATAAATCAGTCTCACTTTAAAAATCTGAGATTCACCAACACTCTTTGGCTCAGGACGTCTCTGAGCTGAGCTGTCTCACATTTCCTCGGCTTGTTTCTCTGATAACTTCAGATCCAGACGTCCGACGACTAAAATCCTTCATCTGGTTTGAATATAGAGTTTAAAACCAC
>NW_019174805.1:1176160-1188919 GCF_002260705.1 Seriola dumerili | reverse complement strand
CGAGGTTGTAAAAAAGTTAATCTTAAAAATGTGACTTAAAACTTGATAAAAGTCAATGCTGAGCTTTCTGTCAGACAAACACAACTGACACATGATCATAGAGATGATGTCATTGAAAAATCACACATTTCTCTGGTTTGACAATTGATGGAAATTAAACTGAACAACAGATTAAAACACAGGTCTAGATGTTTTTAGACATTTTAATGTGGAAAAGTTACAGATTTATAACTTTAAAACCCAAATAAATAAATTATATAAAAGTAGGAAATCAGTTTCAGCTTTCAGCAGCCAAAACATCCAACAGCTGTTGATATATTTGAGTTTGATGATCAAAAGCGATAGTCGTATAGATAACCACATATAATTTAACTAGCGCACAGTTAGCTGGTTGGTGTCAGGATTCAGAAGGAGAGATCAGGAGTCGGACGACCGAGATCCAACATCTGAACCGTTAGAGGAAGAATGTCTAATAATAATTTCATACTGTGGCTGTAATGACCTCCGCAGCCTCGGGGACACTTCCTGTCGACACACACACAGACACTGCGACAGAACGAGCAGGTGTGTTTTCTCTGTAGTCTGGTGTCACAAAAGTTTTCCAAGCCTCCGAAATGCGTTTGTTGAACAGCTGTCTGTCCACCTTGGAGACGCACACTCGTTTAAATCGGTCGGTCTCTCTTTTCAGTATTTATTGCCATTGTAATGGAGATACTGTTTGGTGATGTCGTGAAGTAGCGCTGGATCATGGGAGTTGTTACCGTCGGCTTCTCCTGGTTTGGAGGTTTTTACCAGCAGCTGAATTATCCTCAGAGGTTTCCTCCTCTCCACAACCAACACACCAGGAGATTAAAACCAGCAGAAACGCTGAATAAATCAGTCTCACTTTAAAAATCTGAGATTCACCAACACTCTTTGGCTCAGGACGTCTCTGAGCTGAGCTGTCTCACATTTCCTCGGCTTGTTTCTCTGATAACTTCAGCTCCAGACGTCCGACGACTAAAATCCTTCATCTGGTTTGAATATAGAGTTTAAAACCACCGAGGTGTAAAAAGTTAATCTTAAAAATGTGACTTAAAACTTGATAAAAGTCAATGCTGAGCTTCTGTCAGACAAACACAACTGACACATGATCATAGAGATGATGTCATTGAAAATCACAGATTTCTCTGGTTTGACAATTGATGGAAATATAACTGAACAACAGATAAAACACAGGTCTAGATGTTTTTAGACATTTTAATGTGGAAAGTTACAGATTATAACTTTAAAACCCAAATAAATAAATATATAAAAGTAGGAAATCAGTTTCAGCTTTCAGCAACAAAACATCCAACAGCTGTTGATATATTTGAGTTTGATGATCAAACCGATAGTCGTATAGATAACCACATATAATTTTAACTAGCGCACAGTAGCTGGTTGGTGTCAGGAGTTCAGAAGGAGAGATCAGGAGTCGGACGACCGAGATCCAACATCTGAACCGTTTAGAGGAAGAATGTCTAATAATAATTTCATACTGTGGCTGTAATGACCTCCGCAGCCTCGGGGACACTTCCTGTCGACACACACACAGACACTGCGACAGAACGAGCAGGTGTGTTTTCTCTGTAGTCTGTGTCACAAAAGGTTTCCAAGCCCCGACTCGTGTGTCAGGTGTCGTCCGGACGCCGGTGCGGTCGGTAACCGAAAACCTGCAGCGTTTGATGTGTGCAGCGCGTCGGACGAGTGTGTCGCGTTTTCCCCCGCAGCTCAGGGAGAGGATCCCACGCGCACGGAGGAGACGTGTGCTGGCGTTTGTGTGCAGTTCAGTAGAAGAAGAGTCACCTGAGGCGTTCGCACGTCGCTGCACATCGCTGACTCTTGAAGAAGCCGGAGCCAGAGCGAAAGATGAGCTCAGCTGATAAAAACTGTTTAAAGTTTTCATTGACGGGAGAGGGGGTAAACAACTGTACAGATATTAGAACAACTATGAGGACCTGACCCACTTAAAGAAGCAAGGACTGAACAAACACACACACACACACACACACACACAGGCTGCAGGCAGGTGTTCCATGTCAGAGCTGCTGTTTACACTGTCTAGTTTCCATTTCCACCTTAACAGCGGCAGAGCTCGCAGCTTCCTGTCTGTCCTGACCCACCTGACTGCTCCGAGGTCACCCAGGGACAAACAGATAATGTTAGTGTTTGGTTTTAAGGGTGGGTGATGTGTGTCGGTCTCCTGGTTCGCTGTTCTGATCCAGACTGACTCGACAACTGGTGGATGGATCTGCATGAAAATGTGGTTTAGACGTTCATGATCCACAGAGGATGAATCCTGTAGCGCCACCAGGACGTCCCTTTCTCTTTAACACGATAACTCAGGAACGCCTTGATAGAGTTTCTTCAAATTCGGTGCAAACATCCACTTGGACTCAAGGATGAACTGATAAGAATTTGGTGGTCAAAGGTCAAAGGTCAAGGTCACAGTGACCTCACAAAACTGATTCATCGTCACAAAACTTCCCACAAATGTCTAACAGGATAAAAAAAAAAAGAAAGATGAAGTGAGGACATTTTTATATCCAAAAGGTCAAAGGTCAACTTCACTGTGACATCATAATGTTCTGCAGAAACGCTTATTATTCAACGCTACACAAAACATAAATTTAATGGCAGTCTTTTCCAGTAGCAGGTGAGTTATTTTCCTCTGTTGGAGAGACTGATTAACGACTTCCGCCCTGAGGTGATAACGATACAGAAACATCCTCACCTCGCTGCTTCGGGAAGTAACAACCTGCTTCTGGTTACTTGAACTTCTCCCCTCTGACCTTTGAGCTAGAGGCCGTGACCCTGCCACAGCCCGAGTGCTAGAGGTCGGTGATTAAGTGAAAGCAGCGGAGTGAATAACGCCACCAGAGCGCGGCGACTGCAGAGACGCATCAGGACAAGAAAAACGAACGGCTCTGATTGTTTCTTTGCAGCCGCGGCCGTAACACAGCTGGAATGCGTTGCAGTAAATCACATTCACACTCTACTTATGGTCATTGCAATGATTCATGGGAAAGTGGCAGGGAGCAGGTTTCTGCCTCATCAGGAGGTTTAGTTCTACTTTGGCGCTCTGTCGGTCTTTTATCACTCAGAAACAGAAGGTGGGAGTCTTTCTCTGCTGGATTTCGATCGTGTCTCAACATTTCAACCTCCTTTAGATTCAGGGATTAGACTTTCTACTCTTTAACTGAAATGAAATGGATGACTGAACTGTTGCTGTGATGTTCCACCGGACCAGAAGAACAAGAAGAGCTTTGTTCTCTCAGAGGAAAGACTCAATCTGCAGAACGTTTCACAGGCGCATCTCGGAAAAGTTGCGTAAGGTAAAACTAGAGTTCCCTGTCCAACCAGACCAAGCAGAGCTCCGTGTGTGAAGCAGGTGACAGGTGGGCAGCAAAGGTGATTACCTGATGCAATATGTACAGTGTTATTGATAAAACGTCGCTCCAAAATAAAGGGCTGTTCAACAGCAAGATCAATAAAGTGTAGACTTCAAATGATATTAGTAGTTTTGTTGTTTTGGCTAAAACTCGTCAAATAACCTGAACTATCACTTTATGGTGATAATGGTGCTGGAAGCTGCTTCCTGGTCAGAATCAGCAAACACTTTAACGGCAGTTCTTTATTTCAATCCTTTGATTTGGGTCATTTTGTGATCTTGACTCTGTTGTGAACAAAGTCCAAAAACAGTCCATTAAACAGCTGCAGCATGGACGTGCAGTTCTACACAAATATCAACAAGATTTTCTTTTTTTTTTTTTTTGTACATTCAGGTCACATTGTCTTGTTTCCTGTCTGAAAAACAAAAGATTTATGACCCATGTGGAAAGTCGCTCTATGTGCTCTGAAGTTCCTCTGCACATTAAAACCATGCAGGAAGTTTTAAAGCCCGGTCGGATCCAAACTTTCAAAGTGATTGTGATCTCCTTCACTCATAAACTCTTAATCTAAAGCAGCTACTCTGCTCTAAAAGCAGTCAGATTACTGGCAGCCTGCCTGGAAAACACCTGCTTTCCGTGAGAACTTTACGTCCTGTGTGAGCGTCTTCGTGCTGAGGGGCTGAACCGCGAGTCGCTGCCCCAGACTGTCAAACATGTAATCCTGGATTAGACCGCTATCATCCAGAGCTCAGAGGGAACTAACACCGCACAGCAGGAGTCCTCATCTCCTAATTTACTGCAGTCTAAGACTGAACAGACCACAACCAGGTGGGGTCGTGAATTTTAATCTGGACAGGCTGTAAACTCGCTGACAGGATGGTTTTCTTGGTGGAGGATCCATGTGCTGCGTCTTCCTGTTAGTTTCCATGATTCTGCACTGGCTTGTGCACAAAGACTTTGTTGCTTTTGTTGTCGTCGTTACTGTGTTATGATTGTGTTTCTTAGCTTGTTACTTAACTGATAATGAAACATCATGACAAAGGACTGAACACTTTAATGATGAAGTCCGGCTCGGAGTCGATGTTCCAGTTCATCTGGGTTGAAGTTAAAACTCCGTGCAGACCAGTCAAGTTCTACCACAACAAACTGGGAAAATGTTCCTCTTCTTATTTTGAAGTGTTGATCCATCAGAAGATATAAAAATCATCTCAGTGTAGTTTCACATCTCCTCTCTCAGGCTTCTCTCTGCAGCTCTAGTAACAACAGGTCAGTGAGCCAATCAGAAGAGAGGAGGCTCTGAGCCTCTCTTCTGATTGGCTGACTGTTTTCTGAGTAAAACAATAAAAATATAGCAGATTTCAGGTAAAAACACTCAGAGAAACCAAATCCTGTAAAGGTTTGGATGGTGGGTCCAGGTGGGCGGGGCTTGGGGACTGCTTTGTTGTGACATCACAAAGTTCCAGAAGTCCTGACGGCTGGTTTTAAGGCTCAGTTTCTGAATACAGGCTGTGTGCATTTCTCTGTGGACTGAGGCTTTGATACTTTCACAGTATTAATATAGAAGGTAGAGCTGATCTATAATCACACTACACATGGACAGAGACCTTTACACTGGAGGAGCTTTAAAGGAGAGCACTGATGTCACTCGTTAAAGACTGTTTCCAGGTTTTGAAGAGGAGGCTGCTGCTGATTAAGTGAGAATATAATCTCTGCTGTAGGTTTCAGACTAAAGTAGCTGCTGCTCATATAACACACCCCAATCCCTCAAAGTCAAATTTGACACTGAACTTCCTGCAGAAAAAACTCAGAGGACGCCTTTAAGATACAAGGATGTCACGCCGGATGAGATTTAAATTACAGTACGTAATTGTGGCTGTAATTACCACTGGGGTGGGGGTGAAAAATGAGAGGAGACATTTCAATCAAAACCACAAATGACGAACCTCATTGTGGTGCGAGAGGAAAAGCCAGAGGATCACCACAGTCATTAGGATTCATTTTCAACAATGAATATTTGCTCAAGACAATCCATCCAGTAGCTGTTGAGATATTTCAGTCTGTACCCAAGGTGCTGCACTGACCAGTGTTACAACACCTGGAGCTGTGGCGCTGCATTAACTGGACGTTTCTCTCCAGAGACAGAATTACGACTGATACACATGTACTGACTGTTGTTACAGCTGCTCCTTAAAGCTCCTAAAGTTCGTCCTTTATTGTGATTTGTTGGCTGAGAAATCAAAGCCTTTTAAAAATGATGATCTGATGCCTGGTGCAGTTTGTTGTAGGACGGGACCTTTAAACTTTTAAGGTTCAAGGGTAGAAACTTTTAATTATGTTTCAATTCCATCAATGAATTCCCAACATTTTTCTCTGCTTGTAAACACACACCTCATCATGTCACTTTATTTCCTTCTCGCGTCACGTGACCTCTGGCTCTCCGTCGCGCAGCCGGGCCCTCGGCGCTCTGTGATGGTAATGAGGTGTTGTTCTCTAACGGCTCCACTTCATTAACGTGACGGATGCCCGGACAGCCGCTCGGGTTAATGATGTCACCTCCCGACAGGATCTCATTATATACATGACTGAGAGCCGGAGAGGTCCGAGCCGCTCGGCGAGGGTCCGGAGGAAGTTAGGAGGCATCGATCAGGAACATGGCGAGATTGCTTCTCACAGGTTTCTCACAGCCAACACATCCAAATACAATCAGAAAGGTGGAGCAGAGGAAAAACTGCACCTCCTGCCAAGGTGCAAACAAGCAACACTTCCAGTTTAAAGAACAACTTTACCATCAGACCAACGTGTTTCAGGCTCGTAAAACACATTAGAAATTGTATTTAATTAAGACGAGTACGAAGGAAAAACAGGATGTGATTTTTCTCATGTGTCGTCCTTTAGAAACACTACAGTTCAGTGTAATGTGTCTGCGTCGTCGAGACTGTCCTGTAACAAACGAGCCCATAGTTCGTCTGTGCAGCTGCTTATTATGACATCATGGTTACGTTTTGTTGCTAGGCGACATCTAGTAGTCGTGGTAATTATGACGGGAGCAAAGGGAAAAGTGTTGGTGACGTGGTTTAAAGAGAGACGTCAGGAGGAGGTCGTGGTGGATGTATGAATATGACACAGGCGAGCCGCGTGTTTGAGTCCCTTGTGAAAACAGCAGTTTATGTTGCAACCATGACGACGCAGATCGTCTAATGTTGAGTGAGCACTTGCTTTAACCCAAATCACAATCTTTTCCTAAACCTAACCAACCGAGGATTTAGAGCAGCGAGGAAGAATTGATTTCCTGGGAGAACTGCAGTTTTATTCAGGTGTAAAACTATAAAGTTTATTAATAAATTAATGGGTTTCAGATGGGTGCATAGACTTACTTACTCGTACTTAACTTACGCTACCTGATACAGTATCTTAGACAGTATCTGAACAACTCTATTTATAGCAGGTGGAAACTTAGATCAGTTTGATATGTTGATCTCTACAGTCGAATACAGTCCATTACAAAACTTCTTTAAATCCTTAGTTCCTGAAGGAAAGTTGTTTTTGTTGTATTGGATATTAAAACATGTCTGTGAAAACTCTCCGTCCTCCTGCTCACAGGAAGTACAGAAAAGCTTTTCACTTGATATTGAAAGCGTCTTCGTGGTCAAACGTGACTCCTCCTTGAAGCCCACCTGAGATCTGACAAACCTACAGGTGCTTTATAGAATATTTCCAGCAGCTAAATAAAAACTTCAACCTGACAAACGAGGTCAGTTTAACATCTGGAAATGACTCGCTGACCCCTCAGCAGCTTCCTGTCGTGCTGATGGAGCCTGACGGAGCCCGTGGCTGTTTTCATCCGCAGGAGGTTGGTGTTGGTTTAGTTTGGCAGCTGTTCAGCGAAACCTCAGCGGAGACTGTGTGTGCGAGTCGAATAAAGTCAAACCATAAAAACCCATTAAAGTCCAACTCTCTAATGAAACTGTCAGCTCAGGAATTTAAAGGGACATTTGTGTCACAACTTTGATTCTGTAAAAACTTTTTACAACCTTAAAGCGCCCGGAGCTACAACCTGCGAGGTTCGTCTGAAGTCAGACATCTTTAATGAAATACATATTTTATCAACCACAAAAATCTAAAAGCCCCTCTCTCACTTTAATCTGTCACATTTTATATTTTTACATATTTCAAACAAGCTCCTGTTGCACAAAACACCTTAAAATTTTCTACTCAAGTAATGACACTTAAGCTTTAATTTCTCCTTAGCTGAGGGAGTTACTTAAAGGTGCTGCACAGAAACTCTTAAATGTTTCATCTTGTTCATTTATCGCCATAAACTCGACCATGTTGCAGTTAAGACAGAGTTAAGGGCTTTTGTGCAATGGTTTAAGTGACTTTAAGTGATTCCTTAAGTAAAAGACTAAGACAAGGAGAAAACCATAAATACTTAAGTAAACATTTAAGGGAACCGTAAGGAGAAGACTCAAGGGTGTTTTGTGCAACTGTCTGTATTTTAAGGAAACCTTAACTGAGACTTTAAGGGAAATCTTAACTTAAGGGTTTTTCGTGCAGCTGGCCCCTGTTCTTTAACTGTGCAGTGAAACCAAAACTCTTCTCATGTTAGACTCATGGGTTTTAAAGGAGTATTATTATATTATGTTGTTGCAGCATCAGTTTAAATATCTATTTTAAATATCAACACAACATCCAGTATAATAACTAATCTGTGTCTCTCCCTCTGTCTCTTACAGCTGAAGGATATGCTTACAGGAACCAACGCAAGTTCTCAGAAGAAATCGACTGGTCGTACGCAGGTGAGTGAAGTTCATCAGGTGCTTAAACTGGAATAATAAACTGTCAGTCATGAGTCAGCAGGTTAGGTGGTTTTGCTGTTGAGTGATTGGCTGACTGTTTTTTGAGTGAGCCAATAAAAATAAAGCAGATTTCAGGTAAAAACACTCAGAGAAACCAAATCCTGCAAGGTTTGGATGGTGGGTCCAGGTGGGCGGGGCTTGGTGACTGCTTTGTTGTGACATCACAAAGTTCCAGAAGTCCTGACGGCTGGTTTTAAGGCTCAGTTTCTGAATACAGGCTGTGTGCATTTCTCTGTGGACTGAGGCTTTGATACTTTCACAGTATTAATATAGAAGCTAGACCTGATCTATAATCACACTACACATGGACACAGACAGATGTGCATTTGTTGGGGACTATTTCCAGCAGCGGATTAACTCGTGTGCTCATGGCGATGAGGGAATGAGTCACTCAGTGAAACAGTGACACTCACTGATGTGTTTCTAATCTTTTTTGGAAACAATGGAGCTCAGTGGTGCAGGAGAGTCAGATACATCAGAGAGAGGATAGAGAGGAGAACTTCACTGTTGTTTTCTGTCTTTTCATGGCCTTTGTTGATAAGAAGAAAACTATGAAATATCACCAGACTTATTCCTTAAAAGGCCAGTGCAGCTGTAAAACTTAAAACTGATCAGATGAGCTTCGTAATAAAAGTATTACATCAGCCTCACAGGTGATTGACAGGACAGGTCGGGGAGGGAAACATCACAATGAGAGTCATCCACACGACAATGACAGAAAATACAGTGACTGCATGACGTGACTGAGGGAGCTGTACATAATACAGTGTATAACAGAGGGGCTTATGGGAAGTCACGCATATATATATATATATATGCACAGTACAGTACACACAGTGTTACACAGACTTAATGTCAGTCAGAAAACTGCTCCTGTCTCAGATATTCACACAACTCATATCTGTCATCTCCATGTTGCTGACCAGTAGAATAACTGATGTTGCTTCTTGTTAGTGTGTATATGTGTGTGTGTGTGTTTGTGTGTGTGTGTGTGTGTGTGTGTGTGTGTGTGTCCTGCAGTGTGACATGCTGGCTGCAGCTCCACTGATGCTCGACTTTAATGTTTCTGCTTTGATGTGAAACTACACATACTGTGTGTGTGTGTGTGTCTGTGTGTGTGTGTGTGTGTGTGTCTGTGTGTGTCTGTCTGTGTGTGTGTGTGTGTGTGTGTCTGTGTGTGTCTGTCTGTGTGTGTGTGTGTGTGTGTGTCTGTGTGTGTCTGTCTGTGTGTGTGTGTGTGTGTGTGTCTGTGTGTGTCTGTCTGTGTGTGTGTGTGTGTGTGTGTCTGTGTGTGTCTGTCTGTGTGTGTGTGTGTGTGTGTGTGTGTGTCTGTGTCTGTGTGTGTGTGTGTGTTTGTGGACTGTACTTCAAAAGAATTAACTAATTGATTTTGAATGACAGTGAAGTAATTCATGAAGCTTTTGAGTATTTATGTGTCAGATGAAAATATGGAGATGAACTTTTTAAATGAGATTTGAATAAATATCTAAATATTAGATGTTTGTGTCCTGATCTAGTATTTTTTTTGCCACAGTTCTGATCCGAGTCTTTAATATTGATTATCTGCTGATACTGAGTCTGATCCAGATATGTGCAGTTATCGTTGTGTGTCTCTTTGTGGTTGTTACCACCATGGTTGGTGTTGTTTTCATCGTGTGTCTCATCTTATCGTGTGTGTGTGTGTGTGTGTGTGTGTGTGTGTGTGTGTGTGTGTGTTTTGAGGACTTTGGCAGTTGTTTGTGTGTCAGATTTTGTCACTGTGATGACGTCGGGTTTCTTTTCTGTTTGGTTCATATAGTGGCTGCAATGAACAGACTTTTTATTCATTTCTAGCAGATCCTGTTGTGTTGTGAAACTTGCAGTGACTTGCTTTGCTTTATCTTGCTTTATATATATATATATATTTTAATGTATTTTCTTCTTTCTGTGTTTGTTGTTATGCACCAAACACCAAAGTAAATTCTTCATATGTGAAAACTCACTTGGCAATAAACATGATTCTGATTCTGGAACGAAGCAGATGAACCAACATGAGCAGGAAACTCTGGGCTTCACTACAGATAAAGACTTGTACTTTGAAAGCTGCTGCTGCCGCTGCTGCTGCTGCTGCTGCTGCTGCTGCTGCTGCCTAAGTGCCCTTGAGCATTGGACTGAAGCCCTGATTCCTCCAGTACAGCAGCACTGTGTTAACTCAGACTCAGACGATGGATCATATGAATCCAATTTTATCCACTTTTACCTTCATTTTAGGATAAGGACACACACACACACACACACACACCCACACACACAGAGTTTATTTGATCTGTGATCAGAAGCAGCTTTTGGCTCGGCTCAGTGAACAGCGGAGATTTAATAAAACAGATCTTTTGGTGATTTTCAGTATCACAGGACGAGCTGTTGAGACTGGTGGCGGTTTCTGGAGCAAATGTGATCTGATGTTTTCACTGCTTGTCTGTTGGAAAGATAAAACAAACACATGGACAGTTTACATGAGCTGAGTCCAGATTTTAAACCGTAACACAAAACTGTTTGATTAGGTGAAAATATGATTGATGAACTACTAATAAAAAAACACATTTCACATCGTGTTTTGCTTCTCACACATTCAAGAACGTCTGAAGTAAAATTCATTGCAGCTCGTTTGATAGTTGTTGAGATATTTCACTCAAAACCCCAAAATGTCAACTTCAGTTTGTCACTAGAGGGAAAAGCAGGAGGTTCCATGTTTCTTCATGTTCTGAATTCAGACCTGAGAGTTTCCAAAGACACCGAACATCTGGGGCTGAGTTTTGTATAAACTGATGTTGGAAACATGTTTTAAGTCTGAGAATAACAAGAGTATAACTATAATATAGCTCCTTTGAAGTGCTGCAGCATCATGGCACAGAATAACTTCTACTGTTTGTGTTATACAGCGACACTGATTCCACCTCTGCAGCTGCTCGAGGCCCGAGTGAAATATCAATGTAAATATTTACAGTTCGAGAGATAAATTTACGTTTATGATCCTTTTAATAGCAAGAAAGTCGATGAATCTGAGCGAAGCTTCATATTAAATAAAGTTTTAAGACAAGTCATTCCATATATAGAAGTAGCATGTATGTATATAGTGACAGTTCCAGCATTTAACACACACATCTGACTCCAGGCCGAGTCTCAACCTGATCCTGGCGCTACTGATGTTTTATTTCATTATTATCATTTATTGAATATTGATTCATCTATTAAATTATTTTCTTCATTTATCTTTTATCATTTGGTCTATAAGACATCAACAGGTGTGAGTTCAGGTGTGAACGCACCCGAGACGTAATGAGGACGCAGGTCTGGGCCGCACGAGTTGTTTTTACAACCAGCATCCTGAAAACCTTAAAATATTTAATGAACTATAAAGTACGGCCAAGAAAAGCAGCTTATTCCCACGTTCACGTTTGATATTTCTGATTAAAAAATTATGAATCGGTTTTCAAAATAGTCGTGTTTCAATAGACGAATCAGTTTAATTGACTAATAGTTTCAGGTTTAGTGTCTTTAAACTTTTTTGGTACTTGTTTCAAGCTCATCCTGTGGTTTAAGGTTGTGTGTGTGTGTGTGTGTGTGTGTGTGTGTGTGTGTGTGTTCTCCATTGACATGCTAATATCCGTCCTGACCCAGAAGCCTGTCTGACCTGGTTGGTCTTTTTGTCCTGTGGAGGAAGAAAACTCTCAACAGCCAATCAGAGCGAGGACGGGGGGGGGGGGGGGGGGGGGGACAGACCGCNGGGGGTGTCACATGACCACTACCTGCTCACAAACACATTTCTGTTGTTATTGCATATAACAATAAACATGGTAAGAAGAAAGAATATAAAAAAACAAGTTCCACAAGAGAGGGAAATATAAATAGAAAAACTTTCAATAAAATATTTACAATTAAAATACAACAAAATAATACAAATATGTACAATGTGCAAAATGAATGGGGTGATGTGAAATAGTTCACAGTATGAAATACATGATGTTCAAAAAAATCAAATTACCTTTTACATTAACGACTTACAGTCACATTCAGCTCTTATTGTTTACGTCAAGAGTCAGTGGCTCCAAACAAGCTGTAATTTAGACGTCCTCCTCATTATTGAACTGTGAGTGGAAACAGGTTTGAGTAATGACTGTAATGATGAGGCGCCCTGTGGTGCAGCTGCACCTTCCCTGACTCTCGCTGTGACCTTCTGACGAACAGACAGCTCACGACAAAACGTATTCAAGCTAAATATCATCCAAGACTGTGTGTGTGTGTGTTTCCGTTTGCACAAAATCACGTTGAGAGCGGTCGCCATGAAAACAGGGTGAGGAGCTCGGACATCCGGAGCGAGCTCGGCGTAGAGTCGCTGCTCCTTCACGCCGATAAAGGAGCCAGTTGAGGTGGTTTTGTGGTTAGGGACAAAAACAACATGCTTAGCTGCAGCTGAAGAGCATGGTATTATTACAGTAGTTAAGGTTTGAAAA
>NW_019174805.1:1138683-1176135 GCF_002260705.1 Seriola dumerili | reverse complement strand
GTTAGGGACAAAAAACAACATGTTAGCTGCTAGTGTAAAGAGCATCGGTATTATTTACAGTTAGTTAGTTTGAAAAAACATCGCGTCCAAATCAAAAGAATCTCGAGGAAGACTTGCTCAGCACGATTGTTTATTACAAGTAGAATCTGGACATTCGTGCTTGCGTGTGTGAAATTTGAATCCTCTCTATGGGTGATCAATAAAGGTTACATCTTGTCTCTATCTAGTGTTGGCAGTGATTCTCTTGGTGCGTTTGAAAAACAGGAAAAGCACTAGGGAGCTGTAGGAGCGTGGTTTGGCCGTTCCTCACAACTTGATGTGGACAGGAAGACAATCTTTCTGTATTCATGTTGGCAATTGTAAGATGAAAAACACCACATAAACAACATGACCACCCCAGCTGATCTTCATCACCAGGAAGACCTTGTTTGACTTTAACTGTCAGAATATAAAAACTCCAAATCATGTAGTTGTCAAACAACGTCAGCGCACAAGAAGCTGCTGTTAACCAGAGGACACAAAGTGGAGTCCAGCAGACTCAACGGCAGTCTCAGGAGCACGTGGAGCCGAAAGAAGAGTACACTCTGAGCAGATGTGGAGAGCAGATCCTCCAACACACTGCAGCCACAGCAGCAGGATCACAGGACTTGTTTTAGATTTCACCTCACATGTGCTCGGCATTATTTTGGCGCAATAAAGCCGAAACATCAAAAGCCCTAGAAGGCCTGCCGGATCAGTGTTGAAAACGAAACGTGAAACCTGCTGAAATGAAATGTTTGGTATCGGTCTGCAGGTGCAGCCGACACACTCCTAAGAATGAATGCACAGGTGAATGACAATGAGCATCGATTGTATTCCTGCTGTAACACGTTTTCTGCTACTGTAATTCGTGTCCCTCCATCCATGTCAGCCCGTTCTCTGTGTCTATAAAACCTGAAGCTGAACTCTTTGCAGTTGTTGGGAGAACGTAGCTTGCAGTGCTGCCGTTTCACAAAAAAACAAAAAAACTGCTCTTCAACATGTTGAAAAAATCTGTGAACTTCGACCGTTCAGAGGAGAAACACACGTCGAGCCCCGAGTAATTAGCGTTAAAGGCCAGACGCTGCAGCACAAAACCAAGCTGGAGGTATTAGCTTGTTAGCTTAGCTCTCCCACACTTCACACATCTGCAACAGTCACTTAGTATAATGATTATGTCTATAATTTTGCATAGAATAAATGTTTATAACTTGTTCGTTGTAAGGCGCGTGTCCATAGCAAGGTCAGGTGGTACTGAGCACTGTTCTTTTTGCTCCTATTTTACATTTATTAGAATTCCATTGTTTTCACACTTTATTAAATATAATAACCTCCAATGATCCGTTCATTAACGTGTGAACACCCGACATGTAATTGAACTTCATCATATAAGTGTCGTGAGACTGCTAGCTTGTGTTAAATCAGTAGCTGCCGTAGACCAGCGTCAAGGCCGTATCCCCCGAAAAAATTAGAATTTAAACACTTCTGTTCTGTTTGCTCCTTCTTTAAGGAACATCTTAAAAATCCTAAAGACAAATTCTGGCCCAAAGACAGTTTCCTCACTCTCTGTTTGCCAGGCACCCAACCGCCCACAGCCGTCTCCCATCAACATCGAGGGAGAACCTGGCCCGAGTGAAGCTCCGCCCACCCCGCTGTATTTTACAGGCTGGCAGTATGACTGGCAAAGAGGAATTGACGGAGTCCGACAAAACGACCATTCAGAACGACAGGCAAGACCGGTGAAGCGATCTCACCTGATTGATATCTATAGGCTTCTTTAAAAGTCATTTATATATTTGTCAGGCCATGCTAAAGCAGCGATAGACTGAGGATCCTAGTTATTTTTGTTTTGTTTCATTTTTGTGAAATTAATTCTCGGCAACTACTTAGGATGGTAATAGCCATGAAATGTTTGGTTCGCGACATCAATGTTTGACCTCCAGGATAAATTGATTACTCCACTTCGATGATCAAGCTAAAAATTTTCAATTTGCCAGAAACTTAATGACATGACAGGAACTCAGCTCACTTGTGCTTTATCGTTTAATGATGCTATAACAGTGAGCTAACATGTCTAAAACCGAAGACGGTACCCTACATTGTAAGTATTACACATTCTTAGCATCGCCATGTTAACATGTTAGCCACTAAAGTGCGTTAGCGTAGCTACAGTTCTGCTAGCATTGGCTGCCAGATCTTCTCATACCTGTTTGAAAGTCCAGTCCAAATGTGGTTGTGTTTCATGTTGTGAAGCAAGAAGATTTTTCTGAATTTTTATAAACATAAAAGTTTAAGATGAAATTTCACAAAATAAACCATGATGTATTTGTTGATTATGAAAGGATGGTTTTTCTTAAATATTCCTTTATCCACTTGTGTTTTTTTGTCAGTCTTAGTACATTACACAAATGTAATATGTATCATCATATTGGAATTTACATATTAGTGAAATATAATGTATCATGATAAAATTAAAAGAACACATGGAAACATAGAAATTGGAATAATTTCATGAATTAATGATGTCTAAACTCATAACAAATAATTACTATATGTTTAAATGCTAACCTTATAGTACAATTTGATTAAGACATAGACTGTTCTGAACAAATATATTTCCATCCCATAAGCTGGGGTCCGGGCCTGTTCAATATGTGTTGATCATTAATTTACCTAGTAGGATCCAAAAGTACATTGAGTCTGAAAATTAATAAAAGAAATAAGTAAAAGAAAAAATATACATATATCAACATATAGTAACTTTTATATGTATAATTGTTTTTAAATAAACCCTGCCATATTTATAAGATATATATGTATTGTTAACAGATACAGTGGCAAACATTGTCGTATTATTGATATAAACTCCATCATCTAGATATTTTTTGATCTATATGTACATGATTATTCCAGAATAATGTAATATGTTGATAATAATAATCCCCCTTGTTATTGCTTGTGTAATAGGGACACATATTGAACATCGTATTACATTTCTGTATGCGGTAGTAAATGTTTAACCAAGTGAGAAGAAACATTCAGTCCCAACCCCCATCAATCCAATCGGAATGAAACAATCTCTTCCCCCGCTTGCCGCTCTGTCCTGATGATGTTTTGACCCAGATAGATCCTGAGCGAATCGCGCCTTTTCTACATTACAGGAGGTGTTCGCTGCCCATTGTAAATAAAAGATACAAAGTTAACCTGTCTTCAATTTGACAAAGATTGCAGCAGTCTCATTTATATATTCCTCTCCTAAGCTGGTCTGAAACACAAATAACGCAACAAGTGTGCATTCAAGGCGATTGTTAAAGTGAAATTGCAGACCACAAGAGGATCCCGGCTCGCCTTTCAAAAAGCTCATACCAACAGCCGTATCAAGCGCTTCTTTCAGCAACGGGAACTCTCAGCGAAGAATTAAAAAGAAAGCCACGTCTGTATGTCAGTTGTTGTTCAAAGCTCGGCTCAGCTGCAACCAAAAGGCTTTTATTAAATGGAGATGTCTTGAGTGGACAAATCTGAGGCACGTGGTTCAGGCCGACGGATCAGTACCTGTCAACACCTGAGTTTGTTCCATGAAGCGCACAAACGTGGGTCCCAAGCGTAGGTCTCAAACGGCGCTAGACCTGCCTCCATACACGGGTCTTTTACAAAAGCCTCCTTCCGAGGGAGCATTGTCTCGTGTACAAGTGGAAAGATTTCAGTCCTTTTAGAAAGAAAAAAAAAAATAAGAGGTGCATGGATGCAGCGTGAGTGCGATCGTTTCATGCTTTTTGATGCGGCGCAAACACAAACGTTTCAGCACGGAGTGAAATTCCAGCGACAAGTGAGATCAATATTTGCGCCTCCTCCCGGGGGAATAAATATAGATTTTAGACGCGGGGGCGTTAAGAGAAAACATAATCAGAAACAACAAGACGCGCACAGACCAGCAGATCGACAAGAGCGGACATGGATGTGAGCGCCAACCCAGCACACAGATCACAAGTGTAATACGAGAATAAACCAACCTACCTGAAGCAAACACAGTCCTTAGAGTGTTCGCAGGAGAGCTCGGAGCGTTCAGCAGACTAATGAACTCTGCAAATACTGAATTTCATCTCAGTTGCATTCACCATGAAAAAAATGTGTTTATCTGCACAAACACAATAAGTTATCAACATGGCCTTTCTGTTTGGAAGATGGTGGGGGACTGAGATGTACGGGCATGAGAAGCAAGATTAAAGGCCTGTTTAACGGCTCCCCGCGGTCTATGTAGACCATCAAAGAAGTAGGTTCTCGACCCTCGAGGGGAAACCTTTGTCAGGTCACCACAAAGCACCGACCTGAAGAAGATCCCCTATAGTTGACCGATCATTGTTTTGATATTCCAAATAGAAAGGTGTTGGTGGAGTATTGCGTTGGTGGTAGAAGCACCATCTTTTGATCTTCTGTACATTTTATAATCCATCATTTGTTCAGAAGAGGAGGTTGCTGCGTTGTGTTCAAAGCTCTTCGACACAGCTTCTAAAAGCAGCCAGCACAGCGATTTGATCTGTCATAAGGAGGAAGTCTTGCTGGCAGGTGACTTTATATGGAAATATTTAACATAAGAAAGGATTTGTGTCATGGAAGACTGTCAGCATCAGTTGCTTATTTTCATGTACATGTCCTTTTTTTTTTTTCATTTTCTTTCTGACCTCAGTGGCGGTGGACTTGTGGAATGGAGAGTTTTTAACGTCAGCGGAAGGAGGCCTCGGTCAAGTTCAAAACGGTGGGGTATCACCTTCCTGGGGCGCGCTGCAAACGTCCTCTTCGACGGCTGCATAACACCAGTTCTGGATTCGTAGTCAAATATTCCTCTAGAGGTGAGACACATTCTTAAAATCAGTCCAACAGGAGAACAGCTAGAAAAGAAGATCCCTTTACTGAAGTTTAAGCATTATTAAAACAACCACACTATAGTAAGCAAATACTCTGCTTTAGACAGTAAAAGTCCTGCATTTATAAATGTCTTGCTTTTTAGTGAAAGATATGTCAGTTAAATATGGAAAAGAACCTTTGCTAAATTATTAGTAACTATATTACTAAACTTTACTCGTGTTTTAATGTGTAAGCAGCCATTTTACTGTTGTGCGTTTGACGTGCCAAGCTGGAAGCTGTTTTTTTAAAGTAATTTTTTTTTATTATTTTACTTTTAACTTTAATGAAAACTTTTCCTGACTGGATTAATCTCAGCTGATACAAGTTTCATGCTTTTAAAATTGATTGATCTGTTTGTGTCTGTACAAAATAGCGAGACCTAACGAAATACATCACAAATTACCCATGAGTTCCAAAGCAAAAAAGGAGCCAGTTGAGGTGGTTCGGGCGTCTGATTAAGACGCTTCCCGGACGCCTTCCTTTGTAATTTTAAATAAAATCGATAGATGTTAAAAGTGTTTTCAAATGCTTGAGGACCCCATGAGATACAGTTAAGTTTATTTTTATCCAGCAGTACACGGTGGTATTTGACTGAACTGTCTCGACTAACTTCAAAAAGAGTCCCTCAAACTAAACTGCACATGTAATTTCTGAGATTTCTGATCTGATGATGGTTTAGTTTTGTGGTTAGGGACAAAAACAACATGGTTAGCTGCAGGTGAAGAGCATGGTATTATTACAGTAGTTAAGGTTTGAAAAACATACGCGTCCAAATCCAAAAATCTCGAGGAAGACTGCTCAGCACGTATTGTTTATTACAGTAGAATTGGGACATTGTGCTGCTGTGTGAAATTTGAACTTCTTCTATTGGGTGATCAATAAAGGTACATCTTGTCTTATCTAGTGGGAGTTTTGTGCGTTTGAAACAGGAAGCACTAGGGAGCTGTAGGAGCGTGGTTTTGGTTCTCACAACTGATGTGGACAGGAAGACAATCTTGTATTCATGTTGCATTGTAGATGAACACCACATAAACATGACACCAGCATTTCATCACCAGACACTTGTTTGACTTTAACTGTCAGAATTAAAACTCCAAATCATGTAGTTGTCAAACAACGTCAGCGCACAAGAAGCTGCTGTTAACCAGAGACACAGTGAGTCCAGCAGACTCACGTCAGTCTCAGAGACGTGGAGCGAAGAGAGTAACTCTGAGCAGATGTGAACAGATCCTCCAACACACTGCAGCCACAGCAGCAGGATACACGGACTGTTTTAGATTTCACCTCACATGTTGCTCGGATTATTTTTCCAATAAAAGCGAAACACAAAAGCCTGAAGGCTGCGGATCAGTTTGAAACGAACGTGAACTGCTGAAATGAAATGTTTGGTTCGGTCTGAGGTGCAGCCGACACACTCCTAGATGAATGAATGAATGAATGAGCATCGATTTGTATTCCTGCCTGTAACACTTTCTGTACTGTATTCGTGTCATCCATCATGTCAGCCCGTTCTCTGTGTATGAAACCTGAAGCTGAACTCTGCAGTTGTTGGAGAACGCTGCAGGCTGCGTTTCACAAAAACAAAAAACTGCTTCAACATTGAAAAATCTTGAACTTTGACCTCAGAGGAGAAAACGTGAGTCGATATTAGCGTTAAAGCCAGAGTGCAGCAAAACAGCTGGAGGTTATTAGCTTGTTAGCTTAGCTCTCCCACACCAGCACATCTGCAACAGTCACTTTATAATGATTATGTCATAATTAAAGGTGGTGTTGCATTAGAATACAGTATACTGAGACGTGTTTCTGTGTGTTTGTCTCCTTATTTACATTTATTAGATTCATGTTTACATTTATTAAATATAATAACTATGATCCTTGATACTGACACGACATGTAATTGAACATCATCATATAAGTGTCGTGAGACTGTAGCTGTGTTTAAATCAGTAGCTGCCGTAGAACGCGAAGGCCGTTCCCGAAATTAGAATTTAAACACTTCCTGTTTCTGTTTGCTTTTCAGGAACATTAAACCAAAACAACTGGGCCAAGAAGTTTCCATCTTGCAGCAACGCCAAGCAGTCTCCCATCAACATCGAGGAGAACCTGGCCCAGGTGAAGCTGCAGTACCAGAAGCTGCAGTTTGACGGCTGGGAGAGTCTGACGACCGACAGGACGACCATCAAGAACGACGGCAAGACCGGTGAGAGCGATCACCTGTTGATATCATAGCTTTTTAAAAGTCATTTATATATTTGTAGCCATGCTAGCAGCATGACTGAGGATCCTAGTATTTTTGTTTTGTTTTTTGTGAAATATCTCGGCAACTATTGGATGGATTGCCATGAAATGTTGGTTCGGACATCAATGTTGACCTCAGGATAAATTGTACTCACTTCGATGATCAAGCTAAAATTTCAATTTGCAGAACTAATGACATGACAGACTCAGCTCTACTTGTGTTTATCGTTAATGATGCTAACATGCTAACATGCTAAACGAAGACGGTGCTACATTGTAAGTATTACACATTCTTAGCATCGCCATGTTAACATGTTAGCATAGTGCTGTTAGCAGTTAGCTCACAGTGCTGCTAGCATGGCTGCAGATTCTCACACCTGTTTGAAGTCCAGTCCAAATGTGGTTGTGTTTCATGTTGTGCAGAAGATTTTCTTGAATTTTAACATAAAAGTTTAAAGATGAAATTTCACAATAACATGATGAATTGTTGTATGAAAGATGGTTTTTCTTAATATTTTTATCAGCTGTGTTTTTGTCACTAGTTACATTACACAAATGTAATATGTACACATATTGAATTTGCATACGTGAAATATATGTACATATAAAATAAAAACACATGGAAATAGAAATTGGAATAATTTCATGAATTGACATGTATGTCTAACTCATACAAATATATATGTTTATGTAACCTTATATTGTAGACATATGTAAATATATATCCATCCCAAAGCCTGTTAATATGTGTTGATATTATTACACAGTAGGATCCAAAAATGTGAGTCTGAAATTAATAAAAAAAAATAGTAAGAAAAACATATATAAACATATAGAATTTTTATATGTATATTGTTTTAATAAACCTGCATATATAAATATATATGTATTGTTAACAGATACAGTGGCAACATGTCGTATATGATATAAATCATCATCTAGATATTTTTTGATTATATGTACATATATCCAGAGTATGTACATATGTGATAATAATATATCCCCTGTTATTGTCTTGTTATAGGGACACATATGACATGTATTACATTTCTGTATGGGTAGTAATGTTAAGTGAGAAACATCAGTCCCACCCTCCATCAATCAATCGATGACATCTCTTCCCCCCTTGCCGTCTGTCCTGATGATGTTTTGACCCAGATAGATCCTGAGCGATACGGCCTTTTCTCATACAGCGGTGTCCCATTGTAAAGGATACAGTTACCTGTCTCTCATTTGACAAGATTGAGAGTCTTTTATATATTTCCTCTCCCTAAGTGGTGTGAAACACAATAACCAACAGTGTGCATTCAAGGCGATTGTTAAGTGAAATTGTAGACAAGAGGGATCCCGGCTCGCCTTTCAAAAAGCTCCAAACAGACGAGTCCAGCGCTTCTTAGCAACGGGACTCTCAGCGAAATAAGAAGCACTCTGTTGTAGTTGTTGTTCAGCCGCCAGCTGCACCAAAGGCTTTTATTAATGGAGATGTTTGGTGGACAATCTGAGCACGGTTCAGGCCGACAGTACTTAAACCTGTTTTCATGAGCGCACAAATGGGCCCAGCGTAGGTTCAAGGCGCAGACTGCCATGCATACACGGTCTTTACAAAGCTCCTCCGAGGAGCATTCTCGGCTACAAGTGGAAGATTTCAGTTTTAGAAAGAAAAAAAAATAAGAGGTGATGGATGCAGCGTATGGATCGTTTCATGCTTTTGATGCGGCGCAAACAAACTTTTCAGCACGAGTGAATCAGCGACAAGTTGAGTCAATATTTGCCCTCCCTCCGGGGGGGAAATTAGATTTTAGACGGGGGTTAAGAGAAAACATAATAGAACAACAAGACGCGCACAGACCACAGATGACAAAGAGGACATGGAGGAAGCCAACCACACACAGATCAAAGTGTAATAAGAGAATAAAAACCTACCTGAAGCAAACACAGTCCTTAGAGTGTGCAGAGCTCGAGCGTTCAGCAGACTAATGACTCTGCAAATACTGAATTTCATCAGTGCATTCACATGAAAAAATATGTTTTATCTGCACAAAACAATAGTCACATGGCCTTTCTGTTTGGAAGATGGTGGGCTGAGATGTACGGCAGAGAAGATTAAAGGACTGTTTAACGCTCCGCGGTTATTAGACCATCAAAGAAGGGTTTCGACCCTCGAGGGGGAAACCTTTTGTCAGGTCACACAAAGACCGACCTGAAGAAGATCCCCTTATTGACCGAGTCATTGTTTGATGATTCCAATAAAGGTGTTGGTGGAGTATTGTGTGGTGTAGAAGCACCATCTTTTGATCTTCTGTACATTTTATAATCCATCATTTTCAGAGAGAGGTTTGGCTGCGTTGTGTTCAAAGCTTCAAAGCTTTAAAAGCAGCAGACAGATTTGATCTGGGTGAGGAAGTTTGCTCGCAGGTGACATTTATAGAAATTTTTAACATAGAAAGAATTTGTGTCATGAAGTGTAGCATCAGTTGCTTATTTTCATGTACATGTCTTTTTTTTTTTTTTTTTTCTCAGTGGCGGTGGATGTGGATGGAGAGTTTTACGTCAGCGGAGGAGGCCTCGGGTCAAAGTTCAAGGTCGGGCGTATCACCTTCCACTGGGGGCGCTGCAACGCCTCTTCGGACGGCTCTGAACACAGTCTGGATGGAGTCAAATATCCTCTAGAGGTGAGACATCTTAAATCAGTCCAACAGGAAGTAGAAAGTAGATCCTTTACTGAAGTTTAAGTATTAACACCACACTGTAAAAATACTCTGTTAGAAGTAAAAGTCCTGCATTTATAATGTTGCTTTAGTAAAAGATATGTCAGTATAAATATGAAAATATAGTGTTAAAATTACTTATTATTACTCGTGTTAATGTGTAAGCAGCATTTTACTGTTGTGGTTGGTGAAGCTGGAGCTGTTTTTTAAGTATTTTTTTATTATTTTACTTTATTTATGAAACTTTTCCTGATGGATTAATCTCCTGATCATTTCTTGATTAATTGATTGATTGTTTGGTTTGTAAAAATAGCGAGAAATACCATCACAATTACCCATAGTCCAAAGCAAAATCTTTAAAACATTTAAAACATTACAGATAAATTACATTTATTAAACGTGTCTCTTTGTGGTCATGTTGTATCTTTTTAGGATTAAGATAAAGTTCTCAGACTGAGTTATTTTTATTTTAATAAACAGTGTTTACTATACTATATTCTTCATTGATTAACCCTCACACAGAGAAAGACGGCATGTTTCTGACAGATCTGTAGCTCAGGAACACCACAGCTGAAGACACGGTGTGTCTCTACCAACACATGACTGGACTCGCCGCTCTCTGTCTAGTTTAATATATTTTCTGTTTTCTCCCACAGATGCAGATCTACTGTTATGAAGCACATCGCTTTGACTCATTAGATGAAACCATCAAGGCCGGAGGCAGAATCACGGCGCTCGCTGTATTCTTTGAGGTGTGTGTGTGTGTGTGTGTGTGTGTGTGACTGACTGTTCATGCTTTACAAGGCAGATGATCATGTTAACACTGAGATCAGTTTACAGGCTTGTCTGTCAGTTGCAGTAGAACAATAAAATGGGCATTAAAATGCTAATAATCCATTAAAAGCATGAAACTTTAGAGGAATGAAACAACTAGAGAATGAACCAACAGAGGGAGGAATTCGAAAAGACATATACCTTTAACTGACAACTTTGGGTCATTTTCCACCTCACAACAACAAATTACCAAATGGAGGGAAGATTTATTTAGCTAGGACCAAAACTTGAAGCTAACCTGAAGTATTACCAACTGAACCATATGAACCAAACTCCTAAATTGCCCCATTAGCTAATTAATTAATTTATCCAACCTGTTTTGGTTGCTAAACAATCCATTAGCTATCCTGAACCAAACTGTTAAGCTGCTAATTTAAGCCATTAGCTAAACTGTTTTTCCAGCTTCACTTAATCATTAGCCAATACTAACCAAACTTAACTGTTAGTTATCCCAAACCAGACTGTTTTACCTGCTAAACTGACCCAAACTGTTTCAGTTGCTAAACTATCCATTAGCTATCACAAACCAGACTCTTTAGCTGCTACTATAAGCAATTAGCTAAACTGTTTTTGCAGCTTCACTTAGCCATTAGCCACCACTAACCAAACTTAGTTATCCCAAACCAGACTGTTTTAGCAGCTAAACAGAACCATTAGTTAAGACTCATTTAACAACATGGCTGTCAGTAGTAGTAGTAGTAGTAGTAGTATTTAGCTCTTTGCTAACGACGTGGATATCCCAACAGGGAGGCTAACAGTTCTTGGCTGTAAGCTTTTTCTGAAAAGCTCTGTTCTCATACACAACTCAGACTTTTGAGTCATGTTGGTGCTTATTTCACAAAATGTCTGATTTGTGAAACTCATCTGAAATTCTAAAAGTTGGCAGAATATGACTTTATTGACGACTTCTTGTTGAAGGTGAAGAAAGTCAGCCTGAATCAGAATCTTTCAGTGATACCAGCAGTACACCGTAGTGATGCCTCAGTGAGTGCACAGTGTTCGAATAGACTGATTCATGTTTCTGGCTCAGGATCATTGTCTGTGTTTTCCTGTTCAGTGCCAGGGTTCGTACGGAGCGTCGTGCATACTTTTGTTTCTTCCCGCTTTGTGCAGTCGTGTTGCCTCCAGCCACGTTGGCGTGTTCGAACCGACAGAGGCCATGTTGGAACAAAACTCAGTAAAAACGTCTGATGTGAAGCTGCAGGCTGTGTGTGTGCGTGTATGTGTGTGCGTGTATGTGTGTGTGTGTGTTGGGCTGCAGGTTGGGTGGAGAGCAGGGTGGGAAATCTACCAACCAACACAAAAAAAGGTGGTGAATTTTCGTTTTTGTGCTCTGCCAGCCGCCTCAGCAGGTAACTGGGCCGCCGTTTGGACTTTCCAGGGTTCGTGTTGAGGTTTGTCTGGTGGCTTTGTTGGTGAAGGCGAATGTTATGTTACCTGGAAGTCCTGGGTTTGAATCCGGCCTGGGGCTGATTATTGAATGTCATTCCCTTTCTTTTCCTTTGTGACATAAATAACGCAAACTTTAAAATAAATAAAAAAGTCTATACCATTGTTTCACTTATTTAGCTGAACACACCAGGTGTTAACCTCCAGGTATTTTAACTCTCAGTAATATTTATGTGTGTAGACATGATGGCACAGAGAGGTGAACCCTTGTCAGACTGGTTTAGGTGAAACGCCCTCTTCAGTGTTTTGGATCTGGCGTAAAAGTCTATTATTGTTCCAATGAAGTATGTTGATTACATCCAGCCTGTCATTGTGCCGTTACAGCCGACATCAAAGAAACTACAGCATTTCTGCTGCAACCCAAATAAATACTTACAACTGCAGCTTCCTGTAACACAGTGATGACCAGGTGTTCCTGTAGTTGCATGTGACAACAACTAGAAAACAACTAGTTAGCAAGCAAAGTTAATAAGTAAACAGTTTAAATAGTTAGCTAAAACTAATGGGTACAGAATAAATGACATCTACAGGTACTGAAAAGTCTTTAAAAGCATTTAATTAAATGGACAAACATTAATCGGTTAATCTTTCCATCTATTTTCTACCAATTGTCCTCGTCATTATATCATTATTAGGCAAAGTTGTTATTATTGGTCAGTACTGAAGAAATTTGATATATGAATAAATCATTCTGAGCCATATAGTGTCCCGAAGGGTTTTCCATCATACTCTGATAAGTTGGACAGGACGGCTGTGAATAAGGTATTAAAATGCATTTTATGTCGTATTTAAAGGGTTTTAAAAATCTTAAATATGAACTGCAGAAAATCTGAAATAATTAGCTACAGGCAGTGGATGAATGGTGGAAGTAGTTCACTAGAGGTCAGGGATAATAGAGAGAAATTCTCACTAGTAGAACTTAATTCATCCAGTTTAAAATGAATTAAAATGAACGGATGATGGGTGGTGTTGATGAAGTGGTTCTTGGTACTGGGAACTGCTGCTCTGATGGATCTGACTCCAGTAAAGTTCATTGAGGATTTTAGGAGTTCATGTTTTTTCAAGTGAAATTTGGTTTTCTCTTCCCAGACGACCGCTGAAGACAACGTGAACTACGCGCCCATCGTGGACAGCATCATCAGTGTGAGCAGATACGGTACGTCAGCTTCTTCTTCTTCTTCTTCATGTCTCCTCTCTCTCTCTCTCTCTCTCTCTCTCTCTCTCTCGCCTTCTTCTTCTTCTTCTGTCGTGTTCATTGAAGTTCATCTCGTCTGCGGTCCAGGAAAGAGCGCTGAGGTTTTGCCCTTCACTCTCCGAGGTCTCCTGCCGAACTCCACGGAGAAATACTTCATCTACAACGGCTCTCTGACCACGCCGCCCTGCAGCGAGGTCGTCGAGTGGATCGTCTTCAAGAACACGGTGGCCGTCTCTGACGAGCAGGTGAGAAGTTCGATGAATCAGAGGCTGACTCTTTGTGCAGGTATTCACATCGGAGTTTGTAACATCTTAATCAAAAACAGCGTGTAGTAGTTGTTAATTCTGGTAGAGCGTCACGCGACACTCCAGTAAATGTGCTTTGTTTCTGTCCACCCCCTCAATCAATCATTGTCCCCTGATAAAATAATATGTTTAATTAAAATAAAATTGTTTTTTCTTCACTACGACTGATGAAAAGCCTGAAATGTGTCACATGAAATACAAATCCTTTAAGGCTCCTTTAAAAAGTCTAAAACTTGAGGTCAATGTGTAGTACAAGTTTAACACGCAAAAAACATACTGTACACGTGTTGGATATGCAGATTCATAAACTGGGGCCGAGGAAGCAGCACCACATGACAAACAAATACTAAAGCTACACTAAAAACCAACGGGAGAAACTGCAAAACAAGCTGCAGTAATGTGAGATACATGCAGGGCTGCAGAGCATGTGTAACCACCGGTGTGGTCCTTTAAGAAGCAGACGTCAGTCTGGAGTTTCTGTTCAAGATGAAAAGAAAAGTAACACAATTACAGAAACGTCCGTAAACAACCTTTTAGAAACACGTTCAGGGAGCTGAAAGGAGGAATTATCATACCAGAGGTCTGGAAACACACGAGGGATGGGTGAGGCACAGAGCTGTCAACAAGCCTGCAGAGTGTGTGTGTGTGTGTGTGTGTGTGTGTGTGTGTGTGTGTGTGTGTGTGTGTGTGTGTGTGTGTGACTGCCCTCAGGCCAAATGTGATTGACAGCCATACAGAGGCAGTCATTACATCAAACAAATATTGGCTCACAAAAGATCTTTACGGTATTTAAGCTGAAACATGCGGACACATACACACACACATACGCGCACACACACACACACACACATGAAAACACACACACACACGTGAAAACACACACACAACAGGTTTTTGACAAAAAATTTCCAGTGTGATGCCTGCAGTGTCTCTGACATGCTCTTCAACCAGACGCTTTGAATCTGAACACACAGCTGTCTCACACACACACACACACACACACACACACACACACACACACACACACACACACACACACACACACACACACACACACACATATGTTTGTACTATACTTGTGAAGGCCTGTGACATTTATTCAACAACAAAAAGAGAAAGGCAGCGTCACTTTGCGCAGCTCCACTATAAAGAGAAAGGAAAACAGAAGAATACGGAGCTGCTGATTGGCTGAAGACAGTTTGGTCTGTGTGTTTTATTTTAACACAGTCTGAGTCAAGACTGCAGCTTTAACCACACATGTAGTTTATAATGGATCTTTGACAGCGGCCATGAGGGAAAATCTGATCACAGAACTCCAAAAGAAGTCCACAATATCTGGCCAATCAACTGCACCGACTGAATTACTTTACAAAAATGTCACTTTACATTTTGCCCTTACTCTTGAAAATTTGATCTCTTCCAAAAGGAGTTGAAACTCTGAGTCCTCACAAAAGATCAGTAAAGCAGAAGGACACGCAGGTTTTTGGAAACACCTTCATCTTGTTTCCTGCTCGTCATGAATCAGGTTTTCTCTCCAGGACTTCGAGGGTCTCCGAGTCTCTCCAGACCTCTGTGACGTGTCCCAGCTGGTCCACATTCCAGCTCAGATCAGTCTGCCAGAGCTTAATAGTTTAAAGACACGACATTAACAACCGCAAAATGGCCTTAATGGGCTCTCGGCTTGGCTCATATGTGAGGAGTGTTGTGTAACCAAAGGGAAGTGAATCACCTGAGCAGGTATGGAGGCAGGCCGCAGGTTAAAGGACTATTCCAGCTTGATTTATGGCACCTCCACGCCCATTCACTTGCACAGAGCTCAGAGAGGCGTTCACTGTTCATCACATTTCACACACACTGAATACGTGTTTCGAAAAATGTCAAATAATCAATCAGTGTGATTTTTATCCTCTCGGCTCAGTCTGACTCGGGAGCATCGTGTTGGTGTTTGCTGACGTTGTCTTGTTGTTGTTGTTGTCTTGTTGTTGTTGTTGTTGTTGTTGTCGTGGCTCCCTTGTTGCAGCTGGAGATGTTCTGCGAGGTGATGACGATGCAGCAGGCCGGCTACGTGATGCTGATGGACTACCTGCAGAACAACTACCGGGAGCAGCAGCAGCAGTTCATGGGGCAGGTGTTCTCGTCCTACACCGGCACCGAGGAGGTGCTCACGCCAGGTACGTCGTCCAGAGTCCTACACTTCACCGACGTCACAGTCAGACACGCAGCTTGTGAACAGGCTGACCGCTCGGGGGTTCCCGGGCTGTTGGAGGGCCCCACGAGGGCTGTCAAACTTTACTCCCCCTTAAACAACCAATGGATGATTTGCAACGACATCTCCGAAGCAGTGCCAACTATTTTCAGTAAAGCTGCACATAGATTTTTACATAGAGTTTAATCTAAAGACAATTAGATTAAACTAAACTGACTGTAACTTCCTGACCGACTGTTGCTCAGACTGTGTGACTGAGGTTTCATGAATAAAGCACTGGAATGAATTCACTAACTCAACAAAATCAAACCTAGACAGTAAAGTTGAGTCATTTTGAATAAAAACAGTTTGTCTTCAGGTGCGCCAATTCACAGCTTATTCACATATCTTTCAAACTTTTTGAAAGTGCTTTGAATAAGAGAGAAAGATATAAAAGAAACACAAGGTGATATAAAAAGATATAAATACTTGAGTAAAACTAAATGAAATAGAAGATAAAAATGCAACAAATTAAACAGTAAAATAAAAAATGACACTGCAGCTACAGTGCAGTGTCGTAAAACCCTGAACCCTGATGATAGCGTCTATATTCAACTCATACAATATAAAAATGCTTGTAATAGAATATAAAAATAGAATATAAAAAATATTTCTCATCTCTCGTGTTGTGGCATAAATTCTATTCAATTCTATTCAGTTGTAAAAACACCTTATGAAAACGGCTGTGAAAAACTTTTATACAAAGATCAATAATAATAATAATAATAATAATAATGATAATGATTAATTTATTGATTACTTTTCATAGAGGTGAATGTAGCTCAAAGTGTCTTACAGTAAAAATGAAATGGTACAATAAATAAAATAAGGGCGAATAAAAGGACGATGACATCAGACGATAGAAAGACAGTAGATGATAAATGAAAATAAAAACAGAAACCAGTACGAATGGTAAAATATGAGAGGATTAATTAAAAGCCAGATCAACTAAATAGGTTTCCTCAGCTGTGGTTTAAAAATGTTCAGCTGATGAACTCGTTAATACAACACCTCACCCGGCTGACCTCAGTCTGACTCCGGCGTGAAAACACAGGTTCATGCTAATTAAATGAAGCGTAAATGGATCAGACACAAGTGGATCACAAATGATGGAAATAAAAGAGAGAGAGAGAGATAAGAATAGAAATGCAGTGACCTAAATAAAACCTGAGTGACGGAGAGAGAGCGGGTCGACTTGGTTAACCATCGATTTCCACGCGGCTCGCTGGTCGTGCTCGATGATTAAAAGTGAATTGATCTGTGGGGTTTTGGGGAGGGATTGTTCTGACGATAGAGACCAGGGGATCGTTTGGTGTTTACAGTCTGAAGACTCTGTTAACACCTCAGACACTCCTCTGTCACATTTACCTGCAAGGCTGATTTTCTTTTATTGTCCTTCAAAGACAGTCAAACTAAATCTTTCCCCCGTCAACCTTCCTCCAACAGGAAGTCCTTGAGCAAACATTTTAACCTCAAATTGCTCTGGATGTAAACGGAAGTCGCTTTGGACAAAAGTGTCGAATGAAATGAGAAACACCAGAAAAAAACCTGAGTTGAAAAGAGAGGGCTGAAACATGAGACAGCTTCAGATACAGATGATGTTAAATGTGTAATTAGCACTTCTTTACTGGTTTGTTTGTTCATTAGTTACAGGTGTGACACTGTATACACAACTAAAACTGCAACAGCAAATCTGTTTGTTCATTTATGTGTATGTGTTATAAGAATAAAATAAATTCACAGACAGCGTTTTTGTTTTCCACCAGCAGCACAATCTCCATTAATAGTGACTCCAGCATCATTAAACTGTTTTATGGTTCTGCTCAGACTCTCACACATGTGGTCCAGATTTGGAAAAGATTCTGGTTAATCAGCTAATCTAAAAATGGTCAAAGAGGTGGGGCAAGTTTACGTTCACTCACCTGTCACTCAAAGCGGCCACACCTTGAATTATTCATAACTTTAAGCCTTAATAAAACAGTAAACAAGTGAGTTATATAATCAGTTGTAGCTCTAGAGACCAAAACAGTTTCTGTACCAGGCTGTAAACATGTTTATTTCTGCTGTAAAGTTGGACATTTTAACATGGGAGTCTATGGGGACTGACTCACTGTTGGAGCCAGACTCTAGTGGCCGTTAGAGGAACTGCAGGTTTAACCACGTCAGTGTTGATGCTTCGGAGGTTGCTGCTTGCCCTGAACATTATCCCGCCAGCGATGTTCCCACATTTGCTGTTGCACTTGTACAGAAACATGATTTCTCTAAGACAGTGTTGGATGTATTAATAGTGGACAGGGGCCCAGTGAGGCGACATATGAACAGGGTCCAGCTTTTTGTACGTAGATGTAGATTTTCTGTTCAGTCGGATGAAAGAGGCATCTGAACTTTTTAAGTGTCAGCTTGTATTTGAGGATCAGCTGAATCTTGTTAAGTCCAAATGAGGTCATGATGATATTTTAATTGTGGTTTCTCATCAGTGCTGTTAAACTGCTCTGAATCAAGGTGTCTGGTACAGTCTGTTCTCCTGGCTCGTTCTGCCCTCTAGTGGTTGAAGCTGCACTGCTTCAGTGTGTCCTCCTCCTCCTCCTCCTCCTCCTCCTCTTCCTCCTCTGAACCCACTCTATTTCTCTGAGACTGTTGAGTGGAGAACATGACACATAAAAGTGGTTCACACATGCTTGTACACGTGCAGATTTTATTGCCTGCGTCGCAGCTCTGATGTGTGGTAGCGTGACGTTTTCACTCTGATCCCTCAGAGAGGACAAAGGTCAGGGGGTGAAGGTGTGGGTGCAGCTCAGACATGTGTCAGGAGCTTCCTCTTGTCTATTGTCATCGATCCTCAGCCTTTTTCAAAAGAAAAAAAAATCTGTGTTAATCCCAGAGAGTGTCTGTCATCTGCATAATCTCCGTTAATCTCAGCTCTGACCCAGAATCATGACTCTTCAAAACAAAGACAGGAACCAGCCCCATCCGACTTCTACCTGTTTGTTCTGCTTTAACACATTTTTTTTTATTTTGAATAATTTTCTTTATTAATTCCCTGTTTTATATTTAGATTTAGAGAATGTGAATAAAGAGATTTAGCACTTTTTAGAATTATTTATCACTATTTCAAAGCTATTGTTGGCCACAGATCATAGGCTTGATGCCAGGTGACTTAACACGCCTCTGAAGTGTTATATCTGTTCTCCTTTTATATTCTGCTGCGTTCAAGGCCATGATTTACCTGAGGGATGTTCTGGTCTGTAGTAAACTTCCGTACCTACCCAGGGTTTTAGGTAAAACTCCTGTAACAATCAGCAGTTACAATGGGACAAGGAGCGAAAGTGATCAGGCGGGATTGATTAAAAAAAAAAAAAAATTGGGAATGTGGAAGTTTTCCAACCTTTTTTGAATTTATCTCGTCTGTGTTTCCGTCAGTCTGCAGTTCAGAGCCGGAGAACATCCAGGCGGCGCCCTACAACCTCAGCAGCCTGCTGGTGACGTGGGAGCGGCCGCGGGCGGTGTACGACGCCAGCATCGAGAAATACTCCGTCAGCTACGGACTGTCCAACGCAGAAAACTCTGTCCCCGCTGAATACCTGACCGACGGAGACCAGGATGTGGTGAGAGAGAGAGAGAGAGAGAGAGTCTATCACCTCTATCAGGCCTGAATTAGCAGCTGAGACCAAGTTACTCTCTGGAAAATAAAACTTTACTTAATTAAAAACTACTTTATTTTAAGACTTGCTAAGACTTTACTAAAAGCACACTGTGTACACTGTATGTAGTTTGTAGCTGTTGGTCTAAAACATCCTCCAATGTCTATGTCATTCCACCAGGGGGCGATACTCGATGATCTGTCAGCCAACACCAGCTACGTGGTCCAGGTTGTGGCGGTCTGCACTAACGGTCTGTACGGACGTGTGAGCGACCAGCTGACAGTCGTCATGCCCGCTGACGACCCTGGTAAGAGCGACCCTGCCCGAGACCAAGCGTAGAGTTCGGCAGACGAACCGTACAGATATTTCTTACTCTTCACTGCAGTTTTTCATTTTGTTTTAGAGTAGGGTTGAAATATGGAGCAATAAGATTTTTTTTATAAATGATTGAAGATTAATTCCCAGCAGGAAAACACACAAGAATTGTTTAAAAACAACAAACAAAGTCACGGTATTAATGGTGCACTAAATGAGCTGATAGTGTGTCATAATTATGATTTTTAGTTAAAAATATGAGCAATAGTAAGTCAAAATTGTAAATATGAATTTCAATTTAGTATCTTCAATTTAGAATTAAAGTTGTAGAAAATCAAAACTTTGACTTACTCTCATAATTTTAACTTAAAAAGTCAAAAATCAGACTCATAATTATGACTAAATATTACTGTAACTAAGAAAGTCCAACTCACAACTATTAACTTAAAATCTAGAAAACTTTGGCTTGTTTTCTGTTTGTTGTACGTTTTAATTTTGATAGAAAAAGGGAAAAGTTTTTATTTAGTGTCTCATTTTGGAGTAATATATTTGACATTTCTTTTCTCTAACAAACATTTTCATCCTCCCACTCTTCCTCCCTTCGAACCCTGAACGATACGAACAAAGTTTTGTTCTTTATCTCACTCCTCACCCTCCCTACGCTTCTCTCTGGGGTCTACCTATATATGTCCTCTGAGGATTTAATCACACACACATGCAGAGCTGTTGTTTGACTCGTCTTTTTCTGTGTTTTTAACTGTTTCATAAGTTTCTCTGTGAACTCTTCAAATGTGCTTTCTCTCTATATATTTCTATATTTCTAAGAAAAAAAAACCAACATGCTTGGTTTGGGGTCATTTCCTGTGTAACCTTCATGTCACATGGAGAGACAAAGCCTCCATCTGTGTTTTGTTTTCACTTTGTGGCGTCCATTCCTTCTGCATCTCACAGTAAGAGAAATGTTTGCATGTTTGCAGCAGCATTTTGTGTAACGTGGATTGGAATGACAATCACAACAACGTTGTATTATAACTTTATATTAAATAAACTAATATGTCTTGTAACAAAGAAAAAATAATCCCCTGCATCCTATTTCAGTGTCAGTTTGCATGAATGAGTTATATTCTGCATCATCCAGTAGGTTTACGTGACTGAATTGAATGCGACACCATTGTCTGGTTAAACTAACGGTAAACTACACTGAGATAAGCTACAGTCACATCTGAGCTGCGCCTAAAATGACTCATTTTGATTATAAAGATGTTTTAAGTTTGTTACCATGTATTCCACAAAAGTAATGTTGTGAAATAACACGCATGAGGCAGCATGATGGGCGCTGAAAAAGGCTTCTGCTTTTCGAAATGTTCGTAGAGATCATAACGTTAGCTTAATGCTGCACCGACTCGGTTAGCTTAATGTTAAAGCTAGCTAGGTCTACGTTTGTAACTATTAGCCAATTAAACTGTAGGTTAATCAACAGAAAATTGATTTTGAAATGTTTACATACAAAAATTGTATCACCTTTGCTTGTTTCAGCTGCTGAATCTGCAGTTTTTTTCCTGATTCATATCAATATATCCATTAGCAACTTTTGCTTTTAGACAAAATAATTACTTAAAATAATTTTTGAATTATCAGCATTTTTAGTTAATAAGTATTAATGAATTACTTTCAGGTGTAGTTGTGATTGTGAGGTAATTTTATGACCCAGAAAAAAAAATCTAAATAATTAGATTCAGGAAAATTCTTCTGTTGGTGTGTGATGAAGTGATTATGTGCTTTTTACACCAATCAAAACAATTCAACAAAGCAACTAAAGATAAATTTTCCTATCACTTAACCTATCAAATATATCACATTTATGATTAATCAGATAGATTTATTAAATGTCACTGTCAAAAGTAATTCCTATTGAGCCCATAGATTTATCTTAAAATTAAAATAATTTAATTAATGATATGAAAGAAAGAAAATCATGCAAATTTTAGCAGTTTGAATCTGTAAATGTTTTAATTTCATTTGATAACTGGCTAAAAGTATTAATTCTAAAGTCAAAGTAGAGTAAAAGTTTAATTAACTTTCTGTTGATTGACTAATCAGTTAATTGACTAGTCTTTTCCTGTAATTTTTTTTATTTAATTCATGCCGTGCTTCTTATCAGATATAGCTCAACAAGAGCGATCCATTGACAGATGAAAGTTTTGTTTTCAACCAAAATGTCCCTCAGTCATCTCCTTCAAACCCAGTTCATTAAACTTGTAAAACCTCATCTCATGCTTCACAAGCCAGTTTGATCTGGTCTCCATGATGTGTCACTTAGCCTCAGACAGGTAAGAGCCACACCTGCCCCCCGACATGCCCGCTGTGTGCTGTGCGTCTGAGCTCGCTCAGTGTATGTGGCATTTGCAGACTCTTGTTTGTGAGTTTGTTTTATCCCTCTTTGGTGACGGACGGGCTGAGTTTGAAAACCAAAACAACTTCAGAGGAAGGTGGCTGAATGTTTTCAGTTCAGATTCCTTCCCTTGGCTCGTCTGGTTTGATAAGGAGGATGAAACAGGAAAATTGATTAGTTGCAAATGCTTTTTGTTCGAGGTTTTCTGTGTTTGCTTGTGTCTTTGGGGGAACCCATGCATGAAATTCCAAATGTGCCTGATGTGTTGCATGCAAGTGTTCATCCCCATTTGGTTTATTTTCGTTATCTTAAAGCGAACATACTGCTTAAGGTGGTGTGTACAACCTTTTCCCTTCTTTTCCACTTTCTCCTTCTGACCTTTTCACACATTTACATCCATCAAGAGAGAGAGATTTTTCTGAAGCTTCCAGAAACACAGTGTCCCACATTTTCTTGCCTTTTCCTCTCCGTGATGTTCTCCTCACATTGTTTTCAAATTGTTTTACGCTTTTGTCACATTTCTGTTTTTTTGTTTGTTTGTTTGTTTTTTTTGGACATTTTCAACCCCTAGGAAATGAACCAACATAAATACAACCCAGAGAATTGTAATGACAAACCAGACAAAAGTTTAAACTGTTGTTGTCCATGACTTTGACATTTGAAGACTTATTTTAGTCCTTGAAGAACTAATGATGTAATGATGTGCCTTTTTCCAGAAAATGCATTGGATCCAGATTCAGATGAATTTGATGAGGAGGTAAGGGAATGTTTATTTTTCGTCAAAAAATGTTTAATGTTGTCGTTTAGTTCCTATATTATCACTGTTATTTATTTCTGTCTGTAAATCTTTCTGTCACCAACAGGGCAACTATGAACCCGATATAAATGAACCTGTCCAAACCGAGGATTATGATCTTCTCTTGAATCCTACACACTCCCCGAAAACCATGACTACCGGATCACCTCTTTTACCTCTACCTGACATCAGAACCACAACAGCAGCGTGGGGTAAAAGAAGAACCAGCACTGATCCGGTTCCCCCAGTCAGATCCACTCAGTCTGATCAAATCCTGAGTCATTCGGAGGAGGCGGGACGTCGCAGTACCTCCACACAGCCACCAGAGGTCACCCTGTCACAAGAAACCAGCGGAGATGTTGACTTCAGTGGCAACGCTCCCTTTTACTCCACAGCAACAAGCACAACCAAGGAATTCTCCATCTTCACTTCCACTACTCCTTTTTACCCCAATACAGAGACAGATGGCGTTCTCAGAGGCGTCAGTCCAAAAGGTGTTGTTAGTACCACCACTCCGACGTTCACCAGTGCAAAGACAAAAGGTGGAAAAGTTATTTCTTCACACAGCAGCACCACAGCTACAGTGAGGTCTCGCACCGGTGACACGAGCAGCACAGCAACATCATCGACCTTCATCCAGGCTGAGACCGACCGAGGCCTGGCGAGTCCCATAAACGAAGACGGCAGCTCTGAACGCGGAGGTCTTCCAGCGATCCAAACTTCGACCTCCCAACCTTCCTCCCCGAGTGACGCTGTCCCAAGTAGTCCCACGAGTCCCAGCGTGCCTCATTTTTCGTCCGCCGCGACCTCTGTCCGGTTGGGTGCTGTTCTCTTGCAGACCACGAAGCCGGTGTCCAACGGTGAGCGCCCCTCTGTCCTCCCCTCCTCTTCCTCCTCCTCCTACGCCTCCTCCCCTCTGTGTGACACCGCGGACCCCGACACCGCCCCCTCCGCTTGCCTGCATGACCCTCCCTCCTCACCTTGGCCTATGTTGTCCGCCTCTGCATCGGACTCCTCCCAGCATGCCGCTACCGCACCGCTGTCTAGCAAAGACCCAGCTTCTCCTCCAACCCCCACACTCGCTGCCTCCACCCTGCCTCACCTCCCTCACCCCTCGCACCCCCTGTCTGGTTGGGAGACTGACCCCATCTCCCGCGGTGTCGTGTTCGATGATACTGGTAGCGATGGTGATTTGTTGTCTGGTTCTCCGTCTTTGTCGGTTTCTTCAGGTCACCCTTTAGTGTTTAGCGATACCCCTCCCCTCCAAACAATGCCAGATCCGTCTGGCACCGCTGTCGCTGCCGAGCTGTCCCAATCCTCCTGGGATCCGTCGCTCTCTACAGTCTCCCTGTCTCTCAGCCCCACCCTGCAGCCCTCGGTTCTCCTTTCTAGTGACTTCACCCTCTCTGGTGCAACACCGGGCTTATCCCACTCTTTCTCCGCTGGGTTTGAGGACTCGAGGTACGCCAAAGGGAGCTCAATAGAATCTTTTCTCCCAGAGGTCAGCGGTGACGGGTTGCTGTTAGCTAGCGATGTGGAAACCATGTGCGGCTGTTCTCTGGAGCCGTCGGCGTCCTCGTCCTGGTTGCATGCCTCTCCTCATGTCCCCCTGCCGTCCTCAGCCTGGGACTCTGCTAGCTTAGAGCTTTACTCGAGTGTTGGCTTCCCTTCGTCCTTTGGTGTTGGTATACACGGCGTTCACGCTGTATCTGTGGCGGGTTCTGATGGTCTCTCCTTAGACCAACCTCTGCTCTCTCATAGCGCTATCTCTCCGTCATCGTCCTCTCTACACCCCCACCTTCTCCAAGCCACCCATAGTGACCTGCCCATTTCTGTTGCAGCCACAGCGTCTGGCGTCAGGGATCCCTGGTTCTTGGCGTCAGATGGGAACTCCGCCCTCCCTTCCTCTCCCACAGCATCCCCCTTCACCCCCACCCCCGAGGGACAGGTGTTAGACACTAGCAGCAGTGCATCTGGTTCGGCCCTGTTCCTTGACCCCCAGGAGGGCGTAGATCAGGAGTGGGACAGGGTTCAAACCTCGGCCTCGGGGGATAGCGCACTCCCTTATTCGACCAAAGTCACGAACAGCGAGTCTGGCCAGACCCCAGATGATTCGGACGACCACTCCTCAGCGTTCTATTTTGAAAGCGAGAGCGGCAGTGCTATGACCTCTGAGGTAGGAAGCACCGCAGCTCCAGTCACTACGGCGGTAACCTCGGCTTCACCCTGGTCGCTGGGTGGGGAGGAGGAGAGCGGCTCAGGGCAGGGTGAAAGCCTGTACGACAACGAGACGTCCTCTGACTTCAGTATCTCCGAGCGCATGGAAAGAGAGTCGGAGGAAGAGGACCCAGTCGCAGGTAAAATCGCCGTCCGTGT
Organism: Seriola dumerili; assembly: GCF_002260705.1. Lineage (NCBI taxonomy): Eukaryota > Metazoa > Chordata > Actinopteri > Carangiformes > Carangidae > Seriola > Seriola dumerili. Next base: position 1,150,721 of record NW_019174805.1, on the reverse strand, counting down.
TGGGGGAAAAAGCTGCATTACATCTGCACAATGCCAAGGGATCAGGAGAGAGTTCTGGACATCCGAACGATGACTAATCCACCATCTGTCAACAACAAAACTACATTTCATTTTCTTTTTTCATTTTTGTCTGTGAAAGCGAAAGTAACAGGATCCCATAACGCAGATCAATCACGTACCATTAATCCATCCATTTTGTAAACCGTCTGTTCTGTTTTATGAAGAGCTGGAGCCGATCCCAGCATGCATTTGGTGAGAGGTCCGGTAGGGGCACAATGATCAGGATGCCATGTCTGTCGCTAAAATGTAAACTAGACCGATCCGTAGGTTCAAACAAGATGCAACTCTCCAGTAACAAGTAACTAAATATTTTCCAGAGGATAGAAAGAAAAGCAAACATGGCTGGACAAAACAAAAGGATATAAAGCATCAGGGAAAATCAGAGACATCGCTAAATAGTAAAAGTCTAAAATCGGCCAGTGAGGGGAGTCATATAACTTGTAATTTATCACATTTATAAGGTGAAAAGTAGTTGGGAAGAACTCTATCCAAGCCCAGTATTTACCTGGGGGTATTTATAGTTAAATAGACCTGAGATCTGCTCTGGTGATCAGTGGTTTTAAATGCGAGAAGAGAAGTGATAAACTGAGGCAGCACCACAATTAAGGCAGCTTCTTTATTACAAGAAAGCAAAATGGTTTTTATTTATGTTTCTGATGTGTTCAAGCAGATAGAACAATGTCCAAAATTCTCAATCACAATTTGAGAAACAGATTTACTCTGGCCAGATGTTACTTGATGTGGCCAGCAGAGTGCAGCAGAGCTCTTTAAAGCTGCTGCCGAATCAGACACCGTCCACAACTATACCGTGTCCGACTACACTGCATTTTAAATGATTTACAATCCTAAGTAAACGGATCAATTCATGAGGCTTTCGGCAATTTCTTTAATTACAGATTTTTTTTTTTTAAGTGTCTAATTTATCTGAATAAAACCCGCTTCTGCTATCAACCTAGTGGCAGAACAGATCAGATTTGAGGCTTTTAAAGAACCATTCAGGTGAATTTGCCCGCTGTACCTCATTAACAAGAAATCACGTATACTTCACAGAACCTGTGGATGTTTTATAAGGGATACAGGTTTGGATTGATAATGATTTTTAGACTGGGAATCGACTGGGGAAGAATATTCGGGTGGTTTTGCCACATTAACAACAAATCACCACATCAGTTTGCACACCGACTTCCTTCCCTCTGATTATATTGAGTTAATTTATACGAAAATAAACTTGCAGAGAGTTAAAACTTGCTGCAGGTAGATAATACATCAAAATCAACAACAATCTGCCCTCTTGTTTGTGTAGTTTTTTAAATTTGCGTGTTAATACTTGCTTAAAAACTCGTTGAGATAGTGCATTCAAGGACGCTCTGAGTTTTGAGTGTTTTCTGAATGAAACATCCAAATTAATACTTAAAATTTTTATTATTGTGTTTTTCTTTTTTTTTTTTTGTTATTTTTGTTTGTGTTAACTTGTTGTTTGGCCCTCTATGCCGGATGCCGTACTCTTGGGCAAGTTGTGTTTGTCAAAAGCACCATTTAAAAGACAATTAGCAAAAGTTTTTCAAGTGGTCACAGCAACAAGACAAACACAACTTTGACAAATTGAAATTAAACGTACGTTATGGATTATCTGTCTGCAGCAAAATTTCAAGTCTCTTTAAGTTAATTCTTAATCTGTTGTATGAAAGGTAAAGCCCTTTGAGGCAAAGTTGTGATCAGGCGTATTAATTAAACGTCACTGGGTCTTTGTCAAGGCGGAAACAATAAAACTCTTACTCTTTACTTTTCTATCTGTGAACAACGCCCAGAAGTAACAATGGCAAACATGATGAAATAATAACAGTATTATCATAAAACGACAATGGGAAAGAAATTACATTATTCCAAGACATATTCATCGAAAGAAGGTCGCCCTTAACAGTAAGGACAATTACGAGAGTTGCTTATATAATCTATTTCCTCTGATTGTAAACCGGTTCAAACACAGAGACCGTCCTTTAGAATATGACTGTATCTTTCCCAGTGTATTTCCATATCGGTGCCCCTGACATTCTGACAGGCAGATGTACAGTAACAGAACTCCATCCTTCATCATTTAGTTCAACTTCAGCATTTAATCTAAAAATCTTTTCACGGGGAGTAGAAGGTTTGTGTCCTTAATTCTCGTCAGATCATCTTTGAGTCACTTTTGTCTCTCTTAGTCTCTTTACCAAAAACCAATAACCTTTTCCATCTTCTGTCCGGCTTTTTCTTTCCGTCGCCCCATTATCATCGTCCATGTGTCCGAGGTTTTTGAGAGGCAGACATTTGGATATTGCATGGATGACTGAATGAATGGGTTTTACTCTGAGTATGCACAGAGTAGAAAGCACACAACAGACTCTTTATGACCTGGTCAACAGGGCAGACCCAGCCATTCATGGCTGAACTGAGTCAGTTTGTGCAGAAGAGTTACAGTACTGACAAACAGCCTCCTAGTCAAGGTTAATCCACACTAGTGTTTTCCTTACTGGTTATCAGACAGATAAAGGGAGGATTCAGCAACAGCAGCTCTGGAGGTCAGGTTCAGCTGTCAGGTTTTCATTTTTTCTGTTATTCAAAGTTACATTTATGCTGCTTGATTGACTCCAGCTCAGCTTTGTTTGTGTGCTGCTGCAGTTTGATGAATATGTTCTCGCTTGATCTGTGATGGACTTTTGATTATGAGCCTTTGTGCGTCTCTGTGTTTCTTTCAAGTGGTTTGGCAGGTGGTTTGAATGTGATGAGTTTTGTGTTTGTGCAGCAGACGGCTGAATGTGAATGGTGGTACATTGTGTTTCAGTGCCGGGCTGTTAACACGGTTCATGTTTCTCTCTGAAGTGTATTATTAGAGATCTGAGAGTGTTGGAGTTTTAGTTCTGCAGATGGTTCAAGGAGGCCAAGCTGCTCTGGAGGCAGGAATAAGCTCAGTCGTAGAGTTTAACCTGAGTCATCTGAGGGGCCTTTAGCTTCTTGTACATTTAGGTTTTTTCGCACCAGGGACGACTTTATTTTTGGACACATCAAGAGAACAGATGAAATTTATGGACATTGGGCCTCATTCACCAACCATTCTTAAGTAGGAATTTCTTCTTTAAACACACTTACTACGACGATTCTGACATTCACCAGTGTTTTCTTATTTGGGATTTTTTTGTTAGGTAAGAACAGAATCTACGCTCACTCAAGAGCACTCTTACGCGAATATGAGTGCTGACATGTTTGAGCAAAATGAGCTGCAGCAGTACCTCCACTCCAGAACCACTAAAGTTCCTTTTGCGTTTTGATTCTGTCTTGAGATTTTTCATTTTGGTATTTTCTCAACTTTCCCTTACGGTATCTCTTTGTGACTTCTGCACACGACCCTTCAGTCTCATTCTAATTAGGGCACACTTTCAATTTACGAGGAGATTGGAGTTCATCAATCTAAGAGCACAGGTGCGCACAATTCACAAAACTCCTCTATCTTAATAAAGAAAATACTTAAGAAGATATTGGTGAATGAGGCCTATTGTGATCTCAGTCAGGAGTCATATAAGAAGTTGCTCCGCTATGTTTTTGAGGAGCACTGGTTTGACGGTGTCTCAAAAACAACTCCTTGTTTTCTGCTCCATAGCAAGAGGTGATACTAACCCTAACCCAGTTTCTCAAGAACTTGTTGATGTTGGTCTAATTCTTCTGTAGACTTCCATCTCTCAATCCAATGAAGGTTGCATCCAAACTATATTAATTCCAGTTTATTAAGACTCAGCTCTTATTTTTGGCATTATTGGATTTGTTATATAGAAGACGCTTTTAATCACCAACACTCTGAAGTGGTAGAAGAGAAGGAAACTAGTATCTTATTATGACGTTGCGCTACTGAAACGCTACCAACACTATCAATGCCGAGTTCAGTAATGCACAGAAAAATAATTCATTAACATTCATATTTTCAACAATTAGACAAGACAGACATTTTTATTATTAGTCATCTCTAACATCCGAGAGCTATATGACATGTCTGAACAGTTAGCTAAAATACTAGGAAGTGGTTGAAATGGTTAGCTAACATTAAGTAATACATAAATGAAGTAAATAGCTAATAGATAAGTGGTTGAATTAGATAGATAGATAGATACTTTATGTTTTTTATTTAATTGGGTAGCTAACAGTATTGGATAAATATTGAAGTAGCTGAAAGGGAAAATGAATTAAATACATGAGATATTCAATAAAGCTAAAAGTAAAGGATAAATGGTTGAATTGTCCAGATTCAGCCACTCCAAGTGGAAGTAATATAAATCCACACTTGACCAAGTCGACCTAAACATCATCAGTTCAAGTGTATGATGTGTACATCAGTGCAGCAATATCCACTTTTATATAATTAACAGTGTTAAATAACGTCCAGTTTAAAATCAAATGAACACATTTGGAACATAGGTTGGTGTGAATGAAAGGGTACTTTACTTTATCTGACGTGGCTGTGGGGTTACATCGCACAAAAAAGGCTGGGAGCCACCGGTGGACCACATGTGTCTGGGACTCCGCCAACTCAGGTTTGATGAATTAAATCTGCAGCCAGAGCAGCTTTGCCTCTGAGACACACGGAGACGATAAACCTGCGGCGTGCAGCAGAACGAGTGATGCCTCTGATTTTTATTCCCTCGCTCTGCACTAGTTTTACTTCCTGTCTTCTGCCGGTCCCCCCCCCCCCCCCACCACCCTCCAGACGCCAGTAACAGCAGCCACGAGTCGAGGGTCGGCTCGATCCGGGAAAGAGAGAGGAAGGCTGTGGTTCCCCTGGCCGTCATCTCCACCCTCACCTTCGTCGGCCTCATCGTCCTCGTCAGCATCCTCGTCTACTGGAGGTCAGTACGGCTCGGGCGTCTTATTATGGCGTAAATGATTCCAAACAGTTGCCTGTTTATATATTATATCGACACACTGGTAGCGTAGTGATAATCCGTGCGAGGTATATCAGAGGTTTCAGAAGGAGGTGGTCTGGGATCAGTTTGACTCAAACTGCGGTACAGCCTGTTACAATGAACACTGATGCACGTGGGTCATAACGACATGAGAGTCAAGAAAACGGGCGATACGGCGCCTCGTTCGTACAAAGCCCAACCTGACACCACATGATGTTTGGGCCAGAGGGTAGTGGATGAGGGATGCTTGTTCTTCGCAACGCTTGCAGTGGGTGGTCACACTCACATTCAGTCAGGTGTTCGGGGGCAGGCGGAGGTGGGACATTTTCACATCTAATTTTCACGCCTTCTCTGCGGCGACAGCTTGATATCTCAGGGAGGCCTTGAGGGAATTTCTTCAAATTCGACTGAAATGTCCAGTTGGACTCGAGAACAAACTGATTTTGGTGGTTAAAGGTCAAAGGTCAAGGTCACGTGACCTCACAAAACATTTCTGAACACAGTATCTCAGGAACTCCTTTCAAAACTCTTCAAATTTTGCACAAATGTTCACTTGGACTGAAGGAGGACCTGATTAAATTTTAGTGGTTAAAGGTCAAAAGTGAAGACTTCACACCAACGGCTGATATTTTATATGATTCTGGACAAACAAGGATGTGACCTGTGCAGTACACACACACACACAGAGAGAACGACAATAACAGCTTTTAAAAATTTAAAAGAATATAATTTAAGGTTTGTTTGATGATGTAACTTGAAATTGAATAAGATCAGATCAACCAGAGAGAAACAGCAGCTCAATCAAGCAACTGAGAAGCTTAGATTTATCTGTAAACAAAATATTTATATCCAGAGTTAGTAGCCGGGTTTCCATTTCAGTTTTGTGCAAAATAGAAATTATTTTTTTAAGTCGACAAAAACACAATAGTTTGTGTTTCCATTGAGTGATGTTGTTCTGCTAAAGCAGGTAAATGTGATGCGAGCGTATGCATTCGAGTTTGTTCGAAATTCTTTAACTCCTCCCATCTTCCTGTGGAGGCTCAAAACTTTAATATCATCGTACAAAATGAAGAACTTCCTGTTTTTTTATCACTGGTTTCTGTCTTTATAGGGGTAAATAATCTAATCCGGTCTTTTTAAAAACACACAGCCCTGCAGCTCCCTCATATCATATAATATGTGGAGGGGGAGAGAACTGGCCAGACGACTGTCATATATGTCTGGAGATCTTAATCTTCTCGTACACGAGCTCAGTCTTGTTCTTACATTGTGCTGAGTGTTTTTATTTGTGTGTGTGTGTGTGTGTGTGTGTGTGTGTGTGTGTGTTTGCCCACCAACATCCCCCTCACTGACATTACCTCCTGTGTAGTGTTGTTGATGCGGCCGCCCGCGGACTGAATGACAGTTTTGATTCCTCTGGTTTTACCTTGAGAGATGCTGTTTTTTTTTAATTGTTTTTCTTTCTTTTTTTTATTGAGATGTATGAAATACTGGATTTAGAGCAACATGTTTCGTTGAGAATAGTTTAAAAGTCTTTTTTTTTTTCTAGAGCATAAACCTAAAAGTTTATTTTCTTCTTGTGCTGAAAACATTTTTTCGTTATGTGGTAGTAAAAAAAAAAAAAAAAAACCCTCCCGCCTCCTCAGACCGTGAAATAACCAACCTCAGAAGTCCGATCAAGGACACGCTGTCAAACGCAGTGTAAAGACTTTTAGTCATGTTTTTCACAGACTGCACATTTCTCATCTGCTGTGCCGGAGGCTCAACATATTGTTCTTGTTTTGCAGCCATCCTTGTTGTTGTATCTCCAAGATTGAGCAGTGCTAAGCTGGTAATAATCTGAGGAGCAGGGGGATTAATCCTCAGTGAAGGATGTACCTTGGCCGCAGCGCTGCGAGCGTCCACTCAGCCGAGAGCGTCCAGAGAGGGTCGGGGGATAGAAAAGGACATCCGCCTGATTATGTCAGACAGAGGGAATCGTGTCAGCGTCTTGTAGAGTGAGCGGCAGGAGGCCAAACTGCACTAATCCTGCTGTCGTTGTGTCCTTTTTCTTACCCTCGTGACAACATGGTGCTCATTTGGACACTGCTGCTGTGCATTTTAGGTCAAGCAGTTTGAGGGGATTCTGGTCAACGGTACAAGTTTACAACAAGAGGAGAGATGCACCGTTTTAAAGGGCGTCTGATCAAATCCAACTTCATTTATGTAGCAGCTTTCTGTCCAGGACACATGGATACGTCCCTCTGTGTAAAGTGACTCTTAATATTCCTGGAGCTCAGTTAAGACACACAGAACGAGTAACATGACTACAAAGAGATTCAAACCGACCACAAAAACACACAAATAACCAGAAAGAGACACAAAATGGCCTCTAAAAGACATTAAACAACGACAGAGAGACACAAAACGACCACAAAGGGACTCAAAACAACTAAAACACACAAAACAACCATGAAGAGACACAAACAGTCTGGACCAACCGACATTAGCATGAGGCTAATGAGGCTAAAAGCTAAACAGTTAGGACTAACAGGTCTTAAACTCTCAGGGCTCCATTTTGGTCTCATGCTCAGCTTCGCAAGATAAATGAACAGAAGTTTATTAAGATTTAAGAGTTTTTAAGTCTGAGCGAAGCATTTTAAGATCCACTGCAACAGCCGTTGACAAAGAACTGGTTCAGGCTCCAAAGTGTAGTTCCCTCTACATGCTTTATTTTCAGTTTTTTTTTATACTAAAATGAACGAGTCAAAATAAAAGAATATACATTTCTACCATGTTTGTGCCTCTGTAACTTTTGGTTCTGTGTCTCTCTTACTCAGTCTGACTTTAAATTTAAAGTGTTTCCTTTCAAAGGAGACCAGGGCCATGACTGTGAGCGGAAGGGTTGAAGAACAGGAACCTTTTTTATTTTGAGTACGTTATTTTCGGCCTTGTGCACAAAAATGGTGGAGTTTGACAAAAGGTTAAATTAAATACAAGTATAATCAATGGGATTTAACTTGTGTAGGAGACGAGGAGTCAGAAACTGCAGAAACCACATGAATCAAAATCCAACACTCAGCTGATGAATAACGAACTGTGAGAATAAGTGTTTGTGTGTCTCAGAGCAGTTTCTCCAAAGCATCCATCTTTAATCTCAGAGCTTTTTCTCTGTGTGTGTGTGTGTGTGTGTGTGTTTGTGTGTGTGTGTGTGTGTGTGTCGTATATAATCCCTGATGCCCATTTCTGGCCGGAGACAACACAGGTTCATCAGAGGCGATCTCATCCGTTTAAAAACGTGTCATGGATTAACAGAACATCTTTTTCCCTGTGTTTTTGGGAAGATTACCCTGTGTTCTCCAGAATCTGGGCTAACGCAGAGACACACGAAAACAAAAGCATCTTCAGTTTGTCAGAATCGGTGCTGTGTCGTCTGTCTTTTGTTTTCCTGCCCCAACAAAACTCTTTTATTCAGTGTTTGTGTTTAATGTTTCAGCCGTGTTTTCTACACAATATATTTGTCTTTACTTTAATAACTTTCCCTGATGATAAGAGTTAGTTTTTCTATATGTATGTTAAACAATAAACAATATTTTTCTTAAATTTTTGTCATATTTCTAGTATGGATCATTGGAAATGGTGCATTTATTTCATAAACACATCCAAGGAACACCTGATGTTAAATAAAAGATCTTTTTCATCAGCTGTGTGTGTTTTGTCGACAGGACGTGTTTTCAGACGGCTCACTTCTACATCGACGACAGCTCATCGCCCAGAGTCATCGCTGCCCCGTCCACAGCTGCATTAACATCTGGTAACACGCACTGACATTTCCCAAACCACCTTAATCTAAACTTAAAACCTGTAACCTAAACCCTGAAACCAAGTCCAAACCCTAAAAAGAAAGGGGGAGACTTACTAAAAAAAAAAAAGATCCTCTCTTTTCTAAAATTTTTAAAAATGCCCTTTCTTTCCAAAAATTTACTGTCTTTCGAAACTTTTCCTCACTCAAGGGGTAAAATTAAAACTTCACAACAGAAGGGTCCCAATTTTTCTAAAATGTCCATTCTGTCCAAAAATGTTCTCATTTTATGTATTGCACTTCCTAAATTTTGTAAAGATGTCCCCTCCCCCTAAAATGTCTCAAATTTATAAAAATGTTTTCTCTTTCCAAAAATGTTCAAAAATTACTGTATTTCAAAAAAAATTTCCTCATTCAAGGGGTAAAATTCAAATTTTACAAAAACTTTTCTAAACTTTCTTTAGTTTATTTTTTCTAACAGAAGTGTCCTAATATTTCTAAAATGTCCTTACTGTCCAAAATGTCCTGTCTTGTAGATGAGCAGACGGCTTTTCCAGTGCGGGACTACGTCAAACATGTCGCTGAACTCCACGACACTCAGGGCTTCCAGCGAGAGTTTGAGGTATAAAAACAGGAATATTTAAAATTTAAGATTTCTTTTTTGGCTAATGTTTCTTTTACAGTCTGACTGTGGTGTGTGTGTGTGTGTGTGTGTGTGTGCGTGCGTGCGTGTGTGTGTGCGCGCGTGCGTGCGTTTGTGTGTTGATGATTGCCGTCAGGTTGTCTGCATGCTGCTTGAAAACCTGTGATGATATCACATTTACTGGCTTGACGCAGGGCAGCAACATTACATGATTGTTTTTAATTAATTATAATAATATTGATAATAATGATCATCAGTTGGAGGTTGGAGTGTTGTGGCCCCGGTTCAGCTTTTTGTGAGGAGCCTCCATTCATTGATGTGAGCACTGAGTCAGTTGTCTTTTATCTGTCGACCTTCAGTTAACAGGCTCCAGACCTCAAAGACTTCATGACTCCAGTCGCTTAATGAATCAAAGCTCCATTTTGTTTTGTTCTCAAACTGCCACTAAAGGAAAAACCAACACAAAGACGACAACTCTATAGAGGCCTAGAGGTGACAAAAATAAATATTGGCATTTGTTTTGTCATAATTACTTTCCTAATGTCATTGGGAAATGTTATTTCTAAAGTCATTTAACGTGATGCTGATTATATCTATTCTTTTAAAAGTGGTGAAAACATTTTCACCTTTGCAAGAAAGTGTTTTAATATAAAGATTTCTACCATTTTCCCATGTGGCTGGAACCATCACTGTTAAAGTGCATTGAAAGGTTCGTCCAAAAAAATTTCAAAACAGACCTTTTCTTTTTAAGAACAGTGTATGGCTCACACGACCTCGCTCTCCTCCATCACAGACAAAATTATAAAAGTAGAGGTTTTCCTCCAATTACTGCAGTAACGGGATCAAAGGGAAATTGTCACCAAAGTAAAAGCACCAACATTGAAGAAAAGAAGATGAGGCAAAATAGAAACTTTGAAAAAATATCTTCAGTTCCTGAAATTTTTATAGAAATATTCTCTGGTAACCAAAGTGAGGTGGCAAGTCTACAATTTTCAGAAATCCTGCTGGACATTGTTGCTTAAAAAACGACTTAAAACAACTATTCATTAAATTGTCAAAATTATTGCAGAGTCATTGTCTGTCGACCAACTAAATGGTTAATTAACTGATTGTTTAAGCTTTAAAATCAGATAAAGGAAGGATGAAAAACGAAAACGGCATGCAGGATGGAAAAAGACCTAAAGTTGAAGTAAAAACTGAAGTAAAGAGTAGAAACTGAGAAAGAGAGAAATTCATTTACAGGTTGTTTCTTTAAGACTTTAGATAATGTCTAAAAGTTGAAACAAGGCTGTTTTTATAAAAGCTGACATCTTGGAGATACGAGGGTTGTTTAAGTACAATATTTCCGCCTGAAAGGAAGTGGAGGGTGTCATACAACTGTGAATATTAAATCTTTTACATCATGTTTTATTTGGGTTGATTTTCCCTTTGTGTTGGCAGTAGCATGAACTGTAACTGTGAGATGAATTTGTGTGCTCTTTTTAGTGTGTTGTTTTTTTTTGTGTGTGTGTGTGTGTGTTGTCTTGTAATTTGTATTTTTGCACCTCTTTGGTTGACTGTGTTGTCACGGAAACGTCGTGGCTGCCTGCTGCTTCCTCACCCTCATCATTAGATACTGAAGGAGAGCTACGAGGTAAGACGCTCTCCTCCTGACGTCTTTATTCACCGACGGACGCTGCCGTACACGACGTAGCTGTGCTTCTGTCTCGTCTTGTAACGCAACGTGTTGTTGTTAACGTGCATGGATGTAGTGGAAGAAGTCATGGATGTATTATAATATTTTGCTATTATTTCCCTGAATCATTAAAACATTTATTTTTCAAAGTTAAGGCTAAAAAATGTTGAATATTAAGTCTTAAATTTTAAGACTCATGAGAAATCACATCGACCCACAGATTTATTTTTAAATATTTAAATAGAGTTGTTCTTCGGTCCCCAAGCTAATTTTTTACCTTATTTTATAGTCTTCTATAGGGTGTTGTTTATAGAATATCAGTAAATAGTTAAAAAGGCCAGTTAAAATTTCCCACAGACTGAAAGTGACTATGAATTTTAATTTTATGTTGCAGTACTGTTGTTGGCCACTAGGAAAAAAGCTACTCTCTTAATAGTCTGTGGAAGAAGCAGTGATAAAATTATTTACTCGAAAATTGGAAAATAACATTACAAGTGTTCTGCAGTCAGATTTATAACATATTTTAGATAGTTTTAATTAAATTTGTGGAGGTTTTAAAATCTCTGCCTTTGAGATTTCTACTACTCTCCCAATATATTGTTTAGGATGTAATTGTGTGTGTGCGTGCGTGTGTGTGTCTGTGTGTGTGTGTGTGTGTGTGTGTGTGTGTGTTCAGGAGGTGCAGGAGTGCACTGTGGACATGGGGATGACCACTGACAGCTCCAACCATCCTGACAACAAGACTAAGAACAGATACAGCAACATCCTGGCCTGTGAGTACACTTTATACAGACAGACAGACAGACAGACAGACAGACAGACAGACAGACAGACAGACAGACAGACAGACAGACAGACAGATAGATAGATAGATAGATAGATAGATAGATAGATAGATAGATAGATAGATAGATAGATAGATAGATAGATAGATAGATAGATAGATACAAT
>NW_019174805.1:1133548-1138645 GCF_002260705.1 Seriola dumerili | reverse complement strand
AGACAGACAGACAGACAGACAGACAGACAGACAGACAGACAGACAGACAGACAGATAGATAGATAGATAGATAGATAGATAGATAGATAGATAGATAGATAGATAGATAGATAGATAGATAGATAGATAGATACAATCCACATTGATCTGATCACTGTTTTTTTACTTTAACCCTCAGATGACCACAGCCGGGTGCGGCTCTCGTCTCAGGCTGATAAAGATGGGAAGATGAGAGATTACATCAATGCAAACTACGTGGATGTAAGGAACTTGAATCTGTTTTTAAGTTTCATTTCAAATCTTCATACAAACTGAGGCCTTCATCTTAAACCCGAGGCTCATTTCTGAGTATTGAATCTATCGAACACTCAGTCCAAACTTATTTTTATTTTATTTTTATTCTTCACGGTTTCCCTCCTGTCTTCCTAAACCAAAGTCTGCCTATTTCTAAACCTATTCATGAGGCATGCTGTTGTTAGCAAGAACCTGGGTAGCTCTCCATTATGCCTGTCACTGCACCATTAAAATCTAATTTCCAGCATCTTGTTGTTTTGTGAAAGGCAGTGGTGACACAAAAAAACCCTGCGGCAGTCACGGCCTCTCTGGAGAGCCGACGTACAGGTTATAAAGTTGGTAAAAGCGCGTTGAGGATCTCTCCAGCTCACACTTTTCTCTGTCTCACAGTACAAAGGCAACTTCACGCTGTCAGTCATGTGAAGGTTATCAAACTATTAAAGAGAGTCATTGAATGCTGTCCTCTGTTGAGAACTTGTGACACCTACTTTCCTCTGCTGGCCTTAACTAAACCGACTCGTTGCATTTCAGCTTGCTCTTAACATTTGAGTTAAAAATTTTATTATCCTTGATGAGTTTTATTTTTATTTTTCAAATGTGAGAGCCTTCACAGCAGACTCCCAGTCTTTTCTGGCCCATAACCTCCTAATTCACTCCTGAAATTGTCATGAAATAAAACAGTTGTCAGATTGTGAATTCGCATGTAGTCGTAAAAGGTCATCTTAAGAACAAATATAGTTTTTACTTTAATTTTTACAGTTTTAAAACTTAATCAAACTCTCAAATTTTAGCAACTGAGTAAAGTAAAGTAAGTTTAAAGCTGCATTACATAATATTAAGTGGCTAATATGATAGCAAACAGCAGCCTTCTTCATTGGTGTCTTGTTTGTTTCCACATGAATCCAATGTTCACTCAGTCTCGTAGCTCTGGTTTAGTCTCCACCAACTCCTGAGAAAAACATCTGGCTCTGTCACTGCTACATGTGAGTTTTGATGGACAGGGAGTGAGGGAATTGAGAATCCATTAGTTTCTGGAGCTTGAACAGTGCCTTACTATGCTATGACGTTTTTATGCCTTACTATACTAAGAACATTTTATGCCTTACTATACTAAGACCTTTTTATGCCTTACTATACAATGACGTTTTCATGCCTTGTTATACTATGATGTTTTTAAACATTTTTATGCCTTACTATACTATGACGTTTTGTGAAATTTTTTACCTTACTATACTATGACATTTTTCGACGTTTTTGTGCCTCACTATACTATCACGTTTTATGCCTTACTATTACATGACATTTTTATGCCTTGTTATACTTGCCTTACTATACTATGACATTTTTTGACATTTTTATGCCTTACTATACTATGACGTTTTTTGACGTTTTTATGCCTTACTATACTATGACGTTTTTTGACGTTTTTATGCCTTACTATACTATGACGTTTTTTGACGTTTTTATGCCTTACTATACTATGACGTTTTTTGACGTTTTTATGCCTTACTATACTATGACGTTTTTTGACGTTTTTATGCCTTACTATACTATGACGTTTTTTGACGTTTTTATGCCTTACTATACTATGACGTTTTTTGACGTTTTTATGCCTTACTATACTATGACGTTTTTTGACGTTTTTATGCCTTACTATACTATGACGTTTTTTGACGTTTTTATGCCTTACTATACTATGACGTTTTTTGACGTTTTTATGCCTTACTATACTATGACGTTTTTTGACGTTTTTATGCCTTACTATACTATGACGTTTTTTGACGTTTTTATGCCTTACTATACTATGACGTTTTTTGACGTTTTTATGCCTTACTATACTATGACGTTTTTTGACGTTTTTATGCCTTACTATACTATGACGTTTTTTGACGTTTTTATGCCTTACTATACTATGACGTTTTTTGACGTTTTTATGCCTTACTATACTATGACGTTTTTTGACGTTTTTATGCCTTACTATACTATGACGTTTTTTGACGTTTTTATGCCTTACTATACTATGACGTTTTTTGACGTTTTTATGCCTTACTATACTATGACGTTTTTTGACGTTTTTATGCCTTACTATACTATGACGTTTTTTGACGTTTTTATGCCTTACTATACTATGACGTTTTTTGACGTTTTTATGCCTTACTATACTATGACGTTTTTTGACGTTTTTATGCCTTACTATACTATGACGTTTTTTGACGTTTTTATGCCTTACTATACTATGACGTTTTTTGACGTTTTTATGCCTTACTATACTATGACGTTTTTTGACGTTTTTATGCCTTACTATACTATGACGTTTTTTGACGTTTTTATGCCTTACTATACTATGACGTTTTTTGACGTTTTTATGCCTTACTATACTATGACGTTTTTTGACGTTTTTATGCCTTACTATACTATGACGTTTTTTGACGTTTTTATGCCTTACTATACTATGACGTTTTTTGACGTTTTTATGCCTTACTATACTATGACGTTTTTTGACATTTTTATGCCTTACTATACTATGATGTTTTTCAACATTTTTATGTCTTATTATACTATGACGTTTTTATGCCTTGTTATACTTGCCTTATTATACTATGACATTTTTTGACGTTTTTATGCCTTACTATACTATGACATTTTTTGACATTTTTATGCCTTACTATACTATGACGTTTTTATGCCTTGTTATACGTGTCCTACTATACTGACATTTTTTGACATTTTTATGCCTTACTATACTATGACGTTTTTATGCCTTGTTATACTTGCCTTACTATACTATGACGTTTTTCAACATTTTTATTCCTTACTATACTATGACGTTTTTTGACATTTTTATGCCTTACTATACTATGACGTTTTTATGCCTTGTTATTCTTGCCTTACTATACTATGACATTTTTTGACATTTTTATGCCTTACTGTACGATGACGTTTTTTGACATTTTTCATGCCTTACTATACTATGATGTTTTTCAACATTTTTATGCCTTACTATACTATGATGTTTTTCAACATTTTTATGCCTTACTATACTATGATGTTTTTATGCCTTGTTATACTTGCCTTACTGTACTATGACGTTTTTTGACATTTTTATGCCTTACTATACTATGATGTTTTTTGACATTTTTATGCCTTACTATACTAGGACGTTTTTATGCCTTGTTATACTTTCCTTACTATACTATGACGTTTTTCAAGATTTTTATGCCTTACTATACTATGACGTTTTTATGCCTTGTTATACTTGCCTTACTATACTATGACATTTTTTGATGTTTTTATGCCTTATTATACTATGACGTTTTCAACATTTTCATGCCTTACTATACTATGATGCTTTTCATGCCTTACTATACTATGACGTTTTCATGCCTTGTTATACTTTCCTTACTATACTATGACGTTTTTCAAGATTTTTATGCCTTACTATACTATGATGCTTTTCATGCCTTACTATACTATGACGTTTTCATGCCTTGTTATACTTTCCTTACTATACTATGACGTTTTTCAAGATTTTTATGCCTTACTATACTATGATGCTTTTCATGCCTTACTATACTATGACGTTTTCATGCCTTGTTATACTTTCCTTACTATACTATGACGTTTTTCAAGATTTTTATGCCTTACTATACTATGATGCTTTTCATGCCTTACTATACTATGACGTTTTCATGCCTTGTTATACTTTCCTTACTATACTATGACGTTTTTCAAGATTTTTATGCCTTACTATACTATGATGCTTTTCATGCCTTACTATACTATGACGTTTTCATGCCTTGTTATACTTTCCTTACTATACTATGACGTTTTTCAAGATTTTTATGCCTTACTATACTATGATGCTTTTCATGCCTTACTATACTATGACGTTTTCATGCCTTGTTATACTTTCCTTACTATACTATGACGTTTTTCAAGATTTTTATGCCTTACTATACTATGATGCTTTTCATGCCTTACTATACTATGACGTTTTCATGCCTTGTTATACTTTCCTTACTATACTATGACGTTTTTCAAGATTTTTATGCCTTACTATACTATGATGCTTTTCATGCCTTACTATACTATGACGTTTTCATGCCTTGTTATACTTTCCTTACTATACTATGACGCTTTTCAACATTTTTATGCCTTACTATATTATGATGTTTTTTGACAATTTTTGCCTTACGATACTATGATGTTTTTCAACATTTTTATGCCTTACTATACTATGATGCTTTTCAACATTTTTATGCCTTACTATATTATGATGTTTTTTGACAATTTTTGCCTTACGATACTATGATGTTTTTCAACATTTTTATGCCTTACTATACTATGACATTTTTTGACGTTTTTATGCCTTACTATACTATGATATTTTTTGACGTTTTTATGCCTTACTATACTATGACGTTTTTCAACATTTTTATGCCTTACTTTAGTATGACGTTTTTATGCCTTGTTATACTTGCCTTACTATACTATGACATTTTTTGACATTTTTATGCCTTACTATACTATGACGTTTTTTGACATTTTTATGCCTTACTATACTATGACGTTTTTATGCCTTGTTATACTTTCCTTACTATACTATGACGTTTTTTGACATTTTTATGCCTTCCTATACTATGACGTTTTTTGACATTTTTCATGCCTTAGTATACTATGACGTTTTTCAACATTTTTATGCTTTACAATACTATGACATTTTTTGACGTTTTTATGCCTTACTATACTTTGACGTTTTTATGCCTTCTTATACTTGCCTTACTATACTATGACATTTTTTGA
>NW_019174805.1:1130575-1130944 GCF_002260705.1 Seriola dumerili | reverse complement strand
TTTTTATGCCTTACTATACTATGACGTTTTTATGCCTTCTTATACTTGCCTTACTATACTATGACATTTTTTGACGTTTTTATGCCTTACTATACTATGACGTTTTTATGCCTTGTTATACTTGCCTTACTATACTATGACGTTTTTCAACATTTTTATGCCTTACTATACTATGACGTTTTTATGCCTTGTTATACTTGCCTTACTATAGTATGATGTTTTTCAACATTTTTATGCCTTACTATACTATGATATTTTTTGACGTTTTTATGCCTTACTATACTATGACGTTTTTATGCCTTGTTATACTATGATGTTTTTTGACGTCTTTATGTCTTACTATACTACGATGTTTTTTGTATGATATTT
>NW_019174805.1:1008876-1130550 GCF_002260705.1 Seriola dumerili | reverse complement strand
ACTATGACGTTTTTTGACATTTTTCATGCCTTACTATACTATGACATTTTTTGACCTTTTTATGCCTTACTGTACTATGACGTTTTTATGCCTTGTTATACTTGCCTTACAATACTGTGACATTTTTTGACATTTTTATGCCTTACTATACTATGATGTTTTTCAACATTTTTATGCCTTACTATACTGTGACGTTTTATGCATACTATACTATGACGTTTTTCAAAATTTTTATGTCTTACTATACTATGACGTTTTTTGACATTTTTATGCCTTACTATACTGTGACGTTTTATGCCTTACTATACTATGACGTTTTTCAAAATTTTTATGTCTTACTATACTATGACATTTTTTGACATTTTTATGCCTTACTATACTGTGACGTTTTATGCCTTACTATACTATGACGTTTTTCAAAATTTTTATGTCTTACTATACTATGACATTTTTTGACGTTTTTATGCCTTGTTATACTTGCCTTACAATACTATGACATTTTTTGACATTTTTATGCCTAACTATACTATGAAGTTTTTCAACATTTTTATGCCTTACTTTACTGTGACGTTTTATGCCTTGTTATACTATGACGTTTTTCAAAATTTTTATGCCTTACTATATTATGACATTTTTTTTGACGTTTTTATGCCTTGTTATACTTGCCTTACAATACTATGACATTTTTTGACATTTTTATGCCTAACTATACTATGAAGTTTTTCAACATTTTTATGCCTTACTTTACTGTGACGTTTTATGCCTTGTTATACTATGACGTTTTTCAAAATTTTTATGCCTTACTATATTATGACATTTTTTTTGACGTTTTTATGCCTTTTTATACTTGCCTTACTATACTATGACGTTTTTCAACATTTTTATGCCTTACTATACTATGACGTTTTTATGCCTTGTTATACTTGCCTTACTATACTATGACGTTTTTTGACATTTTTTTGCCTTACTATATTATGACATTTTTTGACGTTTTTATGCCTTACCATACTATGACATTTTTTGACGTTTTTATGCCTTACTATACTATGACGTTTTTATGCCTTGCTATACTTGCCTTACTATACTATGACATTTCTTGATGTTTTTATGCCTTACTATACTATGACGTTTTTTTGTCATTTTTATGCCTATGCTGGAATGCGCTAAAACATTTTACCCGTCGCGGAAGTACAACACTAAAACACTGCTGCTATGGAACTCTTTTTAAGTAGGTTTTGTTTTTGTGTTGAGTTATTTCCAAGCTTATGTAGTCGGTGTGTTTCCCTAGGGTTTTAAAAAGACCAGGTCGTACATCGCCGCTCAGGGTCCTCTGAGGTCGAGCACTGAGGACTTCTGGAGGATGATTTGGGAGCAAAACGCCAGTGTCATCGTCATGATCACAAACCTTGTGGAGAAAGGACGAGTGAGTGACCAGATCTGAGATTTACTCTGACATAATATAAAGTTTGTGAAGTGAAATCATTGACATTATTTTATTTAACAAATAAATTTCTCCTGACTTTGAGAGACATGATACACAAGATAAGCTTTTCTTACCTCATTACATTTTTAAGAAGTGTAATTCCTTTACACAAAATTCAAAATCCTAAAATTTCAGAGTGAAAAAGAAAAAAAAGTTAAATCTTTTATTAATTATTAAAATGCCATTTTTAATGTAATATTCTGAATCTTTTAAAGTGATTACACACAAAATAAAAACAAAAGAATTTCATGTTTGAATTTTTTTTTATTCTACATTTTTATACACATGAAAGACAAAAAAAAAAACTCTCTTCCTTGATTCATCATTTTCTCAGCCGTGTGTGATCTTTTGACTGTATCCTCAGAGGAAGTGTGATCAGTACTGGCCGACGGAGGTGCAGGAGGAGTATGGCAGCTTCCTGGTGACAGTGAAAAGCAGCAGAGTCCTCGCCTACTACACCCATAGGACCTTCACCATCAGGAACACCAGCGTCAAAAAGGTCAGTTAAACCAGGCACTTACATCACAGAAACGAAACAAACATTTTTTTTAAACATTCAAACATCACCCACAGTCCTTACATGCCCTCACATTTTCATGCTGTTTTCCTCTAATCACTAAAGCACATTAAATATAAATATGATTTCTATTAACTATGGTTGTTTGACCAGCACTCAGTGGCGCTGTCAGCCTCTATCATCCAGACATTTTCTGAATTCTGTTAACTTCTTTATCTTTTATAATCCTATACAGACCTGAAACATGAACGAAAAGTCTGTTTATTTTGCAGCAAATGATCATTGTCAGTAATAATAAACTTAATGGCAACACTGAAAAATTTTATATACAGTTTATAAACATGTAATAAAGGGGTTATAATATTCTAATTTAGTTAGTTACAAGCCAATGTAAATGTTTATTAATGTATTTTTAACTGCTATAAACTGCTGTATAACCAGAAAATGAATGATAATATAGTAAAACACGGCTGTAATCATATACTGCATGTTTTCATTGGACAAATTATAATTGTTGACAAATACTGTACATTAATAAAAATGTCGCAGTAACAATTAATAGATACTCTAGAGTTGATGATTAATTTTCTTTCCATCCAAACAGAGCAAAAGTAATTATTTAACAATGAAATAAAACAAAAACAGAATTAGTTCTATTCACACACAATTCATTATTATCACTGCAGCTCCAAAATAAACAGGAAAAATTTAAAAAGCATGTTAAATCTAAAACTGTCACAAAAAGTTTCTTATACATCCATATTGAATCTAGAGCCCAAAATCAAAGACATCTTTCCTGTTTCACATTCTGGACCCTTTAAGTTTATGAGTTTTTGTTGAAAGCTCCTGTTTGGTTCGTTCTACCTGCAGGCCTCCCAGAAGGGACGGAGCAACGAGCGGACAGTGACGCAGTACCATTACACCCAGTGGCCTGACATGGGCGTCCCAGAGTTCGCCCTGCCGCTGCTCAGCTTCGTCCGCAAGTCGTCCAGAGCCCGGACGGACAGCGTGGGGCCGGTGGTGGTCCACTGCAGGTGAGAGCAGATAAAACCAGATGAGATCAGGAACTCAACGTAACTGGAACAAACACCATACAGTCTTATATTAGCAGCAACAACTCTAATGTAAACAAATGCTTGTTATATTTTAAATGCTATTATATTTTAATTTTTAAATTCAGTCAATCATTTATTTATTATTATTATTTATTCACTATATGAGCTGTAACAAAACGTTTTATCTATTTTATTTGTTTTATCTTTTTTTTCATTTTACATGGTGCTGCTTGTATTTTGAAGTTGTGTGTATGGACTAGGACACTGGAAAAGGAATTGCCTTTCTTGGGATTAATAAAGTTGCCTGAATCTAAATTTGAAGAAATTACTAATAAACTAATAAAATGAAATCTTCTCTTCCTGTTGGCATGCAGCGCGGGCGTGGGCCGGACGGGGACCTACATCGTCCTGGACAGCATGCTGAAACAGATGAGAGACGAAGGCACCGTCAACATCACAGGCTTCCTCAAACACATCCGCACACAGAGGAACTACCTGGTCCAGACAGAGGTCAGAGGTCAACCCTCTGTCTGCACACACTGTCAAACAGTCTATAGTCTGACGCCAGTCTTTTAGTGATGACAGCAGCGTGATTTAATTCAGTCTGTCAGTCTGTCCTCCACTTTAGTCCAGACTGAAATATCTAAACATCTATCTCATGGTTTCTTCTGAAGACTTGCAAATCACCATAAGAGTTCTCACTCTGAGGGTCCCTGAGCTACAAAGAAAATTACAGGGAGTTAATGTTTGATACTAGATACTATGTTTGAAAATAGATCTTCCTTGGAGAAGCCCACAAATGAGTTCAAATTCATCTTTATGTCACATGTAACGTGGTAAAGGTTGGGAGGACATGTTATTGAAGAGAAGGAGTCTGCATCACATGGAGAACAATGTAAACACTAGTTTTCTGCTGCAACGACAATTATTAATTAGAGTGTGACCTCAGCACTGTCCGTCTCCTCTCAACAGGAACAGTATGTTTTTATCCACGATGCCTTAGTGGAGGCCATCATGTCCGGGGAGACGGAGGTGGTGGCAGCTCACCTGCACAGGTACATGGACGAGCTGCTGACCCCGGGGTCTGCTGGGAGGACGCGCCTGGACAAACAGTTCAAGGTGAGCAGCTCATCCAACTTGTTGTGTTGGATTTTAACAACAATACTTTCTACTCTAGAATATATATTGTTAACTGTACTATGATACTTTTGTTACAATTTGTTTAATTGTTCATTTAATTAACATTTTAAAATCAAAGCTAACGAAATCAGTGTAACAAAAAAGCTGAACAAGCAGAACTTCGTTTAAAAATGTTAAGATTTTGTCAACTATTATTGTGCATAGATGTTGTATTATTCACAGCTCAGAATGATTCATACTGATTCCTCAATCACTAACAGATGTTTTGTGTTTTCCACAGCTGGTTTGTCACTCCGGAGTGAAGCAGTGCGACTACTCTGTAGCTCTGCAGGACTGCAACCGCAGCAAGAACAGAAACTGCTCTGTGGTACCCGGTGAGTCCGACGTGTTTGTCAGTTAGCCTGATGCTAATCTTGCTAAAGTTAGCCGAGGCCAAGAGACGATAAACCTCATCTTGTGTCTTTGCAGTGGAGAGGTCACGAGTGCGTCTGTCTACGTCGGCGGGGGAAACGTCAGACTACATAAATGCGTCGTACATCACAGTAAGAAACAATTAAGTTTTTTATGCTTTATACTTGTAGTTTGAAAGGTAAATATTGTACCTTTCACTCCACTGTATTTATATAGTATGGGTGACAATATATTTGGTATAGTGGTTATTGTTATTATTTAGATTATTAATATAATATGTAATCAACGAATAAATAATGACGTATTATGACACATTAAATCACCCCACAGTATAGAAAGTAATTAAAATTAGCTCTACCTTTACCAGCTGCAGCATTAAAGTGATGCACATTAATTAATGCGTTAATAATAATAATCCAAAAATATATATTATCCTGAAATCAGCCATTCTGCATTATGAGTACTTTTACTTTTGGTACTACAGGTATATTTGGATGCTAATGCTACAATATCAGTTTAAGAGCATCTTCCCATCATTTAAAAGTTGTACTGTTCCTTTAACACATCATAAGTTGAATTACTATCTCCCTGTTCATGTGGATGTTATATTTGTTCCTTACTACTAACTATATTGTGTAATCTGTTTAATGATAAAAAATGATTGAATAGTGAGGAGTGAAATTAATTGTTTTGTCCCGATTTTGTTCCTGCAGGGTTACAGACAGAACAGTGAGTTCATCATTACCCAGAATCCTCTGCCTGGCACCATAAAAGACTTCTGGAGAATGATATGGGACCACAACACCCAGGTCATCGTGTCACTGCCGGGGACAGCAGCAAGTGTGGTGAGGAACTGTTTTGTGGCTGTATTTGGGAAACACTTCAATCTAATGCCTGTTTGCTAATTACAGACCTGCAGTCAGGACATGATTAGCTTAGCTTAGCATAAAGACTGGTCTTGATGACTTCCTGTGTTGTTAGATGGAGGATGAGGAGGGGGCGGCGTCATCTGTCTTTTGGCCCCGCAAAGGGCAGCCAATCAGCTACGAGATGTTCACTGTCACTCAGAGAAGCGAGGGTCACGTCTGTCTGGCCAACGAGGACATGCTGGTGGTCCAGGAGTATGTGCTGGAAGCTACACAGGTCAGTGGAGCTTGGAACAAGACAACTTCACTTAGACCACAGAATCATTGAAACTAAATAAATTTAAACTTATTTTTTTATTGTCTACACAATTTTTAATTTTATTTGACAAGGTTTTGAGACGTGTGTCTCCAAGGTTTTTCTTTCACAGCGTCTCTTTTAAGTTGAGTTATGATTCTTGCAAAAGCATGAGTCAAATATCATATTTTTCAGACTTTGGGTGCAACCTATGAAAATCGTTCAAGTCTCTACCATCCATTTAGCAAAATCACCCTTATGAATTGTTGTTGATGTCCACTCTGTCCCCCTCCTTATTTCGACAGGACGACTTTGTTCTGGAGGTGAAACACTACCGCGCCCCCCGCTGGCCGAACCCAGACAGTCCCATCAGCAACACCTTCGAACTGCTCAACCTGGTGAAAGAGGAGAGTACTGCCAAGGACGGCCCTACTGTGGTCCACGATGAGTAAGACCTTCTCTGACCCAACTTTACCATTATTAGAAGATGTTTTACAGTGAAAATCAGGAGCACTTTTTTTTTTCAGTGTGGGCGGAGTCACAGCAGGAACGTTCTGCACCCTATTGTCTCTGACTCACCAGCTGGAGGCCGAAGGTTCGGTCGACGTCTTCCAAGTGGCCAAACTAACAAACCTCATGAGACCAGGAACCTTCAGCGACATCGTAAGGCTTTACTCTGTCTCACCGTACGCTGATGATAATGTGCTGTACGTCTCAGAAAATGGGATACATACCTGTACTCTACAGCACCAAAGTGAGATTTCAGAGCAGGAACAGAGGATGCTGTCACTCCATGGACACTTTTCAAAACACTACACCAGTACTAACATTAATGATACTTCAGAGTGAAATACTACGGATCTAGACCTGGTTCTGAAGAATCAGGTGGTCCACTGTGAACCTATCCTTTAGCTAAGCTAACTGAGAATGACTTTGGAATGGTACATAATGCTGTAACAGTAAAATGGTTTTATTGTCAGTATGTTATACCATAAATAAAGCTGTATTTTATGGGTCTGTAATTTCCAAATAATAATTTTCCGTTAAAAAAATGTAATTTGGTAATAATTACAGATAAAATGGAGACGGTTTTCAGACGGTACATTTACAATTAGGTAATTCAAATGAATTGCTACAGTGGCCTAGAGAGTCTTTTGTCAGTGCACAGCAAGTCAAAAAGTTAAAAAATAGCATACGAACTAAATGATAACTGAATGAATGAATACTTCCTTTCAGTTAAAATGGATCACTTCTTTCAAGGACCTTCCTGTTGTCCCCATAATTAGTACCAATGTACTTAATTCTTATTAGGAAACTTTCTAGAAAATAATTTGGGAATTACGCACCCATAAAATAACATGTTATTACAGTAATACAGAGCAAAGCTGCAACAGTTAGTTGATTAAATAGCAAATTATAACTTTTTTCATTTTATAGACCAAACCATTCCTCAAAAACATAAATCAGCATATTAATTGATAATGTAAATAATTGTAACAATGACATACTGTAACCTTGATAATCAACTAATATTGTTTACCTGTTGTTTTAAAGGAGCAGTACCAATTCCTGTACAAAGCCATGCTGAGTCTCATCGGGACGCAAGAAGACGAGAAAACCCTCCAGTCCTCCGACAACAACGGGACGATCGTGGTGGGAACTGCCAGCACCGCAGAGAGCCTTGAATCCCTGGTGTAACTGCCCAAAAAAATAAAACAACCACAAAGAACTTTTAACTTTTTTAACTTTTACAAATGAGAAACAGCATTTGGTCTTTCCTCTTCAGCCACCAACAGAACTTCTCCTGATGCCAGACTCACGCTACAGCTACTAAATAAAAAAAAAAAAATTCCTCGTCATTCAGGACTGTGTGTGTTGTTGTAGTTTGAGGCTGGCACGTACCGAGCGAGTTTTCTTCTTTGCTGGATCTGGACTCCCTACGGTTTTGTAATGTGTGCCTTTTTGTATTTTTCATCCTGTACGTCTAACTTTGATACAAGCTGTAGACTAACTGTCCGACGTTTTAACGCTGTACTGCCCTGAGATGTTTCACTCAACTAACAATCTTTTCCTAAACCTTTGTATTTATTGGCACTGAGCCAAATGGGATAAAAAAAAAGGGAAAAACTGCATCTTTTTACATCAAATGAGATATTTTGTTAGCCTGTCTTTTATAGAGCTCATGCACTGAACTCCTCCTCTCTGTAAATACCATCGCAATGGTAGCAGCAGTGTGCAATTGAAGTCAAATATAAAATAAGGGCCTGAAATAATAAAAAATAATAATAATCTAATGTAAATAATATTATAGTAATCACCTCGATGGACCAAATTTCTATTTATACTTTTAGATTTTTATATTTTACCATTTTTAGTGCATTCAAATGTTATGGTTTAATTCTAATTGCTTAGTTGGAGAACATTAATGCTTTTATATTCTGGATTTTGTAACAGACTAAATGTGATGCATGGGGTACTGACATGTTTGTTTTTTTAGCTGGACATGAAACACTGCTGGATTATTAGCTAGGGGATTAAATAAGTGAAACACCAAATAAAGAGCCTGGTGGAGTGTTTTGTTCCCGAGTACAGAACTACAAGTAAAAACATCCTGCAGTCATCACTGCCACTAAATGTCGCACTAGATCACCAGCATCTCAGACCAAAACAAATGCTTTCCTAGCCACACCTCCGGCCTCCGTTTGGTCTTTACATTCCCAGTCAGCAAGGTGTTTGGAAGCAAAGTTAAAGTGACCACTAAACACACAAGAAGAAGCTCAACTGAATAAAGTTACCCTGTGTACACAAGAGCCAACAAAAAACAATCTAACAACAACCATTAGCCCATGCCAGGGATGCTGTGATATGCCCCACAATAATGCACAGTTAGCCAGCTAACAAGCGCAACATTTGCTGAACACATTCAAAATTAGAGTAACAGCAAGTTAGCTATTGTTATCATGCTACTGTGGCTGGTCACTAAGCCAGACCAGTATTAGCTCAACAGTTGTACCTGGGAAGAAAATCAGCCTTGGACTTATCCACCAGGACCGGCTGCATGACATTGATGGAGCAGGTAAAAACTTTAAATACTTTTTGGATGTTTTGACATTCCACCAGCCAACTAGGATTTGAGCTGCAGTCTACCTGTGCCCTGGTCTGATCTCTTTCTGTATCTGAGGCCTCTTAGACGGAAAAGTGGTTTCTACCATTACCAGCTACCAAAACAAAGAACAGCGAAGCTCAGATCACAACACACACAGAGGAGGTGTGACTTTGTTCTCTGCTCAGGACGCCATTACTCCACTATATTATTGTTTAAAATCTCATTTACATAACCTTTAGCTACACATTTTGAAGGGGTCATGTGTGTTTTATGAAGGGAGAAGTTGTTAAAGGCAATTATTACTCTGATACTGGAGAGTTCACACATCGTTCCATGGTGATTAACCCCGTCACCGGCCATGTCGTCATTCCGGATAAACAGCCTAAAGGTTCCAACCGAACTGGAGATAACATTTTATTTAGATGTAACTGCCAGTGATGGTGGACTTGAAGCTATTTTGTCCACAATGTGTTGACAGTATTTCCACACTTGGCATACCATAATTACAATCTTAATGATATGATATGAACGCAGCATTAGTGGGAAATTCTCCATGACGACAGACTGTCATACTAATTGTCCTGGTCCTGGATTGTCATCCAATGGAACCTGCACATTTCACTCTCTAGGCATTTCTCAAAATTTGCTACAGAAGAAAAAATAAATTAAAAAATTGAAAATGTGCAATTGACACAACAAGATCCGCTCACCTGGATTTGGGGATTTTCTCCGTAGATCCTCTCAAACTCTGGGAAGAGTCCTGGTTGTTCCAAACTTCTTCCATTTGAGGAACCTGAGATAAATCTTAAGTATCATAACAGTGAGTCTGAAGACTTATGTCAATGTGATATTTCAGTTTTTCCTTTTTAATAAATTTGCAAAAATATCTAAAATTCTGTTTTCACTTTGTCATTATGGGGTATTGAGTGTAGATTAATGAGAGGAGACATGAATTTAAATGACTTTAGCATCAGGCTGCAACATAACAAAATGTAAAAAAAAAAAAAGGGAAGGGGTCTGAATACTTTCTGAATGCACTGTATCTTTTCCCTTTATGGAATCATGCTTTAATCCCTGCACTGAACCAGTTATTCCAATTGATTTCCCATGTGTTAATCCGGGCTAAGACTCTGCAAGAAACGCGTCTTTTCAGGACAGAAAATAGGTCAAGTGTCCAGACGTCATCTTGACCAGCCGCCGTATCCACACCTTCATTTGCATTTTTGACTTTTCATAATTACATGCCCAATTATCCCCTGCTTGGTGGCCTATTTTGCATGGCTGCCTCCAAATCGAGTGGAAGCAAAAGGGCTGATTGTCTTTTTTTTCCCAGAGTGGAGTATTTACATGTTTTAACTGCTGCCTGTTACACACTCCACAGTCTAGTTCATAAGATCTTTGACTACAGCCTAAATATGAAGGTCAGAGTTTAAATAGATGCAGTGATGGATGAAGTATTCAAATCTTTTACTCAAGAAGTGAAGGTCAAAATTCCTATATTTAAAATTAGACTTTTGTAGAGGTACATAACCATTATGTACCTGATGTACATTTATCTTTGTAGCATGGGTTTAGAAAAATGATTTATAAATGAACATTATTGTTATTATTATCATCAGGTAAGTAAGCAGCAGTTTAATGTAGCTGGTTGAGGTAAAACTAATGTTAGCTACTTACTGTTGGGTAGTTTATAGCACTGTATCAATACATCATGCTATATAAAGTTACGATGTATTTTGTATATCAAAGTACAGCAACAGCTGTTACATAATTAAAGTGGGGGAGGAAGAAGCAGAAATTAGCAGAAAATTGTCTTTACTGGAACTTATTTGTTCTGGGTAAATCTAAACAAGTAAAACTTAAAAATACCATCTGACTGACATGGTTGAAATTAGCCAGCTGAAAGGAGCAGGCCTTTCTTTCTCCTTTATAAGCTAAATGATTATTCAGTTAATCAAAGAGATAATAGAGGGATTGATCAAAATTGAAAAATAATCAAACCGGGTTATAATGCAACATCCACCTTCATGCCGTTCACTGCTCCAGCTTTCTGCTTCTGCAAGATTTTGTCCGTTAACAGGGAGGATCTGCAACACAATAAAATCTGAGAGTGAAGGTTTTGTAGGAACAGTTCAATAACTCAGATCATCCCAATACCATTCTGAAAAAAGGAATTCCTTCTTACTTGTAGTGGTACTGTAGTGGTGCTGTAGTGGTACTGCCTTGACACTAATACTGTGGAGCTGGATGAAAAAATGATACTTTATACATTTATAAAAAATTATAAAACAATAAATGAATGAACTGCGTTTGCATTGAAGAGAAAATAAAGCAACGATTATAAAATTAGCCAAACGTCAAAGATATTCACAAAGCGATTTTTTATTGAACCATTTTTACATTTTCATAAAGTAAAAATGCGCTATCAAAACAAGCTTTTACAAACAAACATGAGTTCTGTAATCATGAATTTGCTTAAATGTCAAATCAGACATTACAGACAAAACAAAAAATTAAACATAAAAATAAAAACCGTGTTCGTGTTGGAGGTTTAAATCAGTGAGTAAAATCAAATCAATACTCATTAATATTTTATGATATTAATATTCAACTTGACAAACATTAATGTGTTAGTGTTGATGGGATTTATAGTTTCACATGAATTTGTAAAACTTTGATTTAAATTCTCTCTTTTTTCAAGTCAAGTGTGTCATTCAGATCCAAACCTGCATATCTACCAAAATCTCAAACAACACACTGCAGTTAAAACCCTCTGGAGGCTAACATATAAACCAAATATCAGGAAAACATATTGATATATTATTTAAAAAAATATATCTCAGGTACAACATTAGGTTTTCTTTCTCCATTTAAAGTATGTAACAAACCGTTTATAAGGTGACCACACAAAACCCCCAAAAATAAAATAAATATTGCTCAGGTGGCAAACAATAAATACTCATCAGTCTGGGAAACTTAACGCAAATACAGAATTCACTCTTCAAAACAAATTCAAAACAAATCAAGACTTGTACTTCTGCGCTTAACATTAGCCAAGTGCTGCTGTTACTGATCATGTTTCAGTTACCGAATCGATCATGAGTTAATAAATAATATTCCAAAGATTTGTAGTGCTCGTATTTATTTTTGCGATAATATCCAATAAGATAATTTTAAATTCAATGTTTTCAATTTGGATTTTTCTAAACAATATTGTGATTGAAATTTAAATAGCTATTCTATATAAATTTACCCGCACAACTGTGGTCTATGTGGTATAAAACAAAATACATTTGTATTATGAAAATAAATCAGATAAAATAATGATACTTGTTGAGATCCCTGTGTTTTTTTTTTTACTGACTTATAAGTAAACTTCTAGAGGAATAGTGACCAATTTAGCTAATGAGATATAACATTAGCGGTAAACTTGACTTTAATATATTGAAATGTAATCATGGACGAAAGTGACGTTATGTGTAATGTTAACAGCTGCATACATCTGCTGGTAATGCTGACAAACTGCAGGTAGGTCACACCTGGCAAAGCACCTAAAACCTGTGGTTAATAAAACTAAAATGTAGTAAATGTTTAAATACTGCTTTTAAATGTTGAAATGGGGGACTAATAGTAAAGTATTACCATGTCGTGACATCAATGACACTGTTAGCTGCTCTCCACTTTTGTTGGTGAGGTAACATTAGCTTCAGTGAAACCATCATTAGCTTAACAGGCTCACAGGAGAAGCTAACATTAGCTTCATAAAATGACATGACAAAACAATGTCAATTCTGAATCCTGGAGGTCGTGAGTCAGAGTATTTAAGGTTAAAAACATAAACAGAAAAATGATGTACATAAAAAGTTTAACAGATTTTGACTACTCTACTTTCGACCAACTGTCTGTCAGTTACTAGCTAGCTCCAGTAGTAACTAGCTAGCAGCTAGCTAGCACTAACATTAGCTTTAACAGTCAAAGACTCATCGCTGCTTCACTATCTTTTCAACTGCCATAACGCCCTTATGTTTACAGTTTTAATTGTATTTATTTATTCATTTCTTCTTCTTTTTTTTCTGTAGAAAAAGGAGACAAACCTTGTGTCTTTAAAATGTGCAGTGTTGTTTTAGATAGAATCCCTATAGAGGTTAGAGTCGCAAATTTTCTGATCTTTGTTATGTTATGTAAACAATCTCAAAATAACGAGATAATTAAGTGGTGGCCAATAGATACTGATTTCATACTTTCATACTAATTTGTAGTATTATCATATATTTTTGAAGTAATTTGGGAGGTAATTAAATTCCATACATGTTGTTTAAGCAACACAAATTATTTACCAGCAAAAAATAAAATAATACTCATGATCTTGAACAAACCAGCTGAAAATAATCACTAGCAGTTGCTCTCGGCTTCGTTAGACTTCACACTGAACGGTACATAATGTGATATTATATAGTGGGTGAGAACTGTTAACATGTTTTTGTAGAAACACTGTCTGTAACTAAGGCGATGTCTTGCTTGCAGATGCTGTTTAAGCTAACAGGGAATAAGGACAGTTAAAACATGGAAAGGTTTAACAGCTTTGTTGATTCCTAATAGACTGACGTAGACTCAACATTCCCCCTGTGGGAAAGCTTCACTTTTTATCTTGTTTTTAATAGGTGATAGTCTCTGGGAAATGTAGTCTCAATCTCAGTCAGACCTTGTTTCTACAGTAGTTTTGCTGGTATAATGAGAGATGTTTGTGCTTTTTTAATGCTTTAAATTTCTAATGCCTAAAATAGTGTTTGATCTGTCGACCTTTTACACATCTTCACAGAAGAAATTTTCTCTGTAACAGTCAACGCCGGTGAAAAAGTGATTTCAGCTTGGCACAGATGCAAATTCAGCCAAACTAAGGATGCTCATATTAAACTGATCTCTGAACTTATAACTGATTATCATCACCAGCTGCCTTTTCAGCTTTTTGACCTAACAAACGGGGTTTTAAAGCATCATCAAATAGTCCAAGTTTCATTTAAACACTAAAAATAACTTTGCTTATCAGCAGCAAATTGGTGAAAAGGCAGCTAATAGCGTGTGGATTCTGTACATTATCTCTGGAGGTGTTGGATAGGATTATCGGCTCTACTCCTCCAGGGTGCTTTTGGACATGAAGTGCAGTCCTTCCTCCTTCAGTCGGACCAGCGCCGGCCCATAGATCTCCTTTGTCATTGGAACCACCAGACCCTTCGTATTGATTTCACCTGCAGAGAACAAACGCACAGCTTCAGCTCAGTAACATTATCTCACGTATTCAACATTATATCTGCTGTTCGGTGGACAAACTGGTCAGAAAATCATCTAACACCTTTTTCTACTTTCAGACAGCCACTTGCTTCAGTTCATTTTAGAACATATAGAAGGTTACACATCAGTGAACACAGCCTGAAAGGACAACCTAACGTTAGCTTTACAGGCTAACAGAACAAACTAACGTTAGCTTCAAGGACTCACCGGACAAGCTAATGTTAGCTTCACAGACTGACAGGATAAACTAACGTTAGCTTGTCCTGTCAGTCTGTGAAGCTAATGTTAGCTTGTCCTGTCAGTCTGTGAAGCTAACGTTAGCTGATTGAATTGAACTGAATTTTTCCATGTGTCATAAATGGCAGTTTTTTCAGCATAGTTGCCTGACTATAATGTGACTGCATCCCGTGTCTGTCCAATGACAAGACAGCCAGAGTTGAAAAGAGGGTATGCTAATGATGCTAATTGTTTGTTTCATTTTATTTTTTTAACCAGCTGCTTATTACTTCAATTTGACTGGCTGTCATCATCAGTTCAAAAATCTTCCTGAGTGATGTTACTGACCATCAAGGACCATGCGAGCAGCAATGGCTGCTGGGTATCCTACAGTCTTGGCCATGGCAGAGAAACCGCTGGGGTCGCCGTACACTACCAGGCTGATGTGTTTGGTCTCCAGCTCGCCCGTCGGGTGGCGAAGCCCCACGTCGTTCCTCATGACGATCATGTCTCGCTCGCCCTTATCTGACCGAGGGAGAGAAATCATTATCAGGGTTTGTGCAGCGTTCAACCTTTTTAATACTAGACATAACACAACACATTTGATATGTTTCACATTAATAATACCTGTTTCATATGAAAAATATCAATGAAAATCAGTATGAATGATATGGACTAGAACTGTTTACCACGTAAATGGATTTACTGACATTTAAATCACATTCTTGTCTGTACTTCCCAGCAGTATATAACAATTAGAGTTGAAACAATTACATGATTAATCGATTTGCCAATCAACAGAAAATAAGCTGTCAACTGTTTGATGATCACTTAAAAGTCTGTCATTTGATGGTTGGACAAAATAAGATATTTAATTACATTAAGTTGGACTTTAGAAAATTGTGGCAGGTATTTTTTTTGTTTTCTACCAAACGATAGTAAGATATAAGTAATCTTTACTTGCAACCCCAAAAATCATTTCTAATTAAATATGTCTCAAACAAAGAGTTGCAAAATAATAAAGACAGAAGATAAAAGAAGGAGAATCTATAAATGCAATTAATAAATAATGTAACAAAAAATCAATTAAAGCAGGTACAAACAGAAGTTAAGAGGTTAGAGATTATGGATTTAGAGGGAGAGCAGGAAGTGGATGGATGGATAAACCCATTACAATATGATCCATTCATTTCAGGTCCAACCTTTAGTTTTACATGATTTTCTTCAGGTCAATGGTACTCTAGACATTTTTTAACAAACAAACAAAAACATTTTATAACCAATACTGCAAGAAAATACATTTAAAACCCTTTAAAATTAAATTCAAGAATTTGTAATACTGTCTAATGGCTTTTTTGAGGAAACTGAAATCAATGCTTTTTATGACTTTCCAAGCCCTGCAGACCCCCCCCCCCGATCATATTTTATTCTCATGTTCTTCTGATTCGTGGTAATAAAATGAGTTTGTTTCTCACCAAATGACAGTTTGGCTTCCAAATGTTTTGCCAGAGCAGCCAGAACGCTGTCGGCGTGAGGCACCGCCTCGTCGCTCAGCATCCCAAACCTGAACACAGAGACACACACACACAAAAAAAAAAAAAACAAGACTTTTCCTCACAATAAAATAACCTTCACAAAGCCGTATTAAAAGCTTTAAAAGAAAATTACTCTGCTTCAACGCCCCAGCAGCGCTGCAGCCCACAGCCCACACATCCTTGGCTAAATCTAAAGAGATGAGCAGTTGCTTTTGTCGCTGCTTTGCTGGTGAATTGAATAAATGAACAACAAGTCATTCAATTTGAGCTGTGAGCGCGTTGGCTTTTTACCCTTTTAAAGGCAGAGATGGAATGTTTCCAACAGTTCAACGCCGGAGGAATTTACGTTTCAATGCTAGCGTGGCCCTCTTCCCTTCACCGCCAGCGGCAGCACAACAATGACGGCACAGAGCCTTGGTCTGAAGACACCCTTGGAAAAAGCTGATTTAAATTGAGGAGTGTGCACACTACACCACTTAAGGCCCGCTCAATGAGGAGAGAAGTGAAAAGTGTGGAGAGGAGGAGCAGCCTCGGCCTTGCTCTCAGCCCGCCATCCACAGCGCTGATGCCAACTTTGAAGAGCGGCAGACATCACATCTGCCTCGCCCGCTCAGAGCCGAGCTGCACAGACAAATGGACATCCAGATAACTAGTCGTAAGAATCGGACTGTTTTTTAAGAGCAGATAACCAGCTGTTCAACAGAGAGTGGTGTAGGCAACACGAAGCTAAAAACTGAGTTTAAACTAGAACCTGAAACTTTTTGGCATCTGTTTAATCATGTCATAGAAATGATGCCTGTAATTCTAGTGTGTGTAAAATCTGCAATAACTTCAAAACTGGGCAGCAAAATCCAACTAATCTCTGGGACTATATCGAGTTAAATTACTGATTTTTCCCTGCGTGTTATCTGTGATGTAAAACCATCTTTTTCAGGACCAACATCTTCACTAAACTATCTTTAAATCACATATATGAATGTATTAAAATGGAGATTAATATTATGTTGGTTCCAATATAAATATTGGACTGAAAATAATCAAAATAAACTTTATTTTCTTCGCTGAAAGAACTTGTTTTGTTTGTAGATGTATTTTCCTCAGAGTACAGAGGCAGGTCTGATACTCTCCAGATGTTACCCTGATGTCCCAGATGTTTGACAGACCGGTGAGAAGCCTGACAGCCATCTTTGGTCTCTCACCATCTCAGCGTGTCCATCCTGAAGTCGTCCTTTCCGATGCGCTCGTATACGGCTTCTTCAAAGGCATCATGGGACATAGACGAGGACAATCCCATCTGCTTACAGAGGAGATCTTTCTGTAGAGACGAGAGAACAGATCACAGTTGCTCCAGACTTCTAAGACCATCACACATCCAACCTTTAAACCTCCTAGTTTGTCTCCTTAAACTCCTCGTTATGGCTCTTGGTATGTCTCCTAGCTCCTCTTACCTTCATCTCCTGACTGCCCTCTTTTTCTAAATGGAGATTAGACACTTTCAGAAATGGCTACATGAACCTTTTAAGGGGCTTCAAGGTTAAATTTTGCAGGTGGGCCACTATTTATACATTTCTCTTTGTTGCGCGTTTTTCAGAAAGACGAGTGGCAGGATTAAAAATTGCTTCTTGTCTTTTGATTTCTAAACACGCAGCTCTGTTCTGTTTCTCTTTCATCTCAAAAGGATAAAAGACGACAAACGTTATCCTGCTGTAAACGCTCATCAATGTCAGAAAGCCTCGGCTCGCCGCAGCCTTGATGTTGACAAGCAGCTATTAACAGTAATAGACTCGTCAGCAAAACCCACTTCCACGGTCGGACGCTTCAAGTGGAAGATCTGCAGAAACAGCTCATTTTATAAACGTGAATGCCGGGCTGGAGGATGAAGTGGGAGGCACAGCTCAGCCGCCTTTCAGCCGTGTGTTTCACTGTTTTCATGATCCCCTTTTTAAACGCTGAAAGGAGGTTCTTACCCAGGAGACGGGAGATGAAGTGGGCTGCAGGACGGGGCAAGGCTCGCTGTCAATCAGACCCAGTTTGACAAAACCACTCATGGCCTTGGAGAAGCCCTGCGGGACAGAACGAGAGCTCGACTCAATCAACGACACAAACAAACATTTATCCATATATATAATATATATTTCTGTGAACTGCTGAGAAGAAGAAAATCTTTTATTTTGAGTCTTTTAGTTTCAGTTTGATTTTGGACTCACAGGGGACGCAGTGATTAACAACCTGGTTTGAAAGCCTTGATGTTATGCTCATAACCACAACATATCTATTACATATTAACATATTTATTGTACTTGTTTGTTTTCAGATCTATTTGTTATTTATTTATACACAGACCTGTAAACTCAGGGGACGAGGACACAGTTAAGATCTGGGGATCATAAGACCTCACAAGAACATTTAAAGGATTTAAAAACATTTCATGCAAGAGGTAAAATTCAGTTGTTTGGCTGACTGTTTTCTGAGTGATCCAATAAAAATAAAGCAGATTTCAGGTTAAAAACACTCAGAGAAACCAAATCCTGCAAGGTTTGGATGGTGGGTCCAGGTGGGCGGGGCTTGGTGACTGCTTTGTTGTGACATCACAAAGTTCCAGAAGTCCTGACGGCTGGTTTTAAGGCTCAGTTTCTGAATACAGGCTGTGTGCATTTCTCTGTGGACTGAGGCTTTGATACTTTCACAGTATTAATATAGAACTTAGACCTGATCTATAATCACACTACACATGGACACACACCTTTACACTGGAGGAGCTTTAAGTGATTTCCATTTTAATCCTTGAACTGTAATGAAAACCAAAACATGGTTGTGTATGTATGCATGTATGTATATATATTTGCTGCATTTATTTTTCTTCATTTCAAATCAGGAGAGAAATTAAGATGTTGCTTCTTTCTCGATTTGACATTCGACAGAAATGAGTTTCTATATCTCAATAATGACGTGTTGCTGCTTTTCATAAAACTGTAAACAGAATATCTTTTAAGACGTCAACCTGGGCTCTGGGAACCTGTGAGGGACATTTTTCACAAATGTCTGACATTTTACAGACAAAATGAAAAACTGCTTAATCACAGATTAAGTCGACAACAAACAGGTTACTGGAGTAAAGCTGAGACTTCTCACAATGAAATGACACCAACGTTAGAAGTCGGTGGCAGTTTCCAGCTGCTGACAGCTTTTAGCGGACGTGTGGTGTGTGTGTGTGTGTGTGTGTGTGTGTGTGTGTCCGTTGTACCTTGAAGCGCAGTGTTCCTCTGATCAGTGTGTGTGCGCTCTGGATGCCGTACGGCTCGGCGTATTTGGTGCTGTCGCGGTTGGGAAATCCCTCCAGGCTGAAACCGGGCAGGAAGTCCATCGGCGTGGAGGAGTCCATCAGAGAGCCGCCGGCCGGGATGCTCACCACCTGGAGAAGACACAAACACAAAGATTCAGTTTCTTTCTGACGGATTGAAGACAGTGTCATTCATGAACAAACTCACACGATCATCATTGATCGACGGCCCTTTGAGGCCTCTGTACCTGGTCGTCTTTGAGGAAGATGGCGGGGCTGATGGTGTTGAGGAGGACGCCGTACGGACTCCAGCTGAACTTGTAGCGAAGAGGATTGTCCGAACATTCAGGAGAAGGAAGACCTCCGCAGAACGAGCTGTAGGACTCCACCTGAACAACGCCGGAAGGAATTAATATTCAATTATTCAATTTTTCTGTCAAGCAACTTGATATGAGTTCGTTTTAACAGAGGTCAGAGTCACTGCATGATTTTAAAGTTTAAATGTTGTTTGGTGATTAATTTAAAACAGATTTAAGATAAATATCATCATTAGGGGACGATCAATACACCAACATCTGAAAGACAGAGTCAAACCAGAGCTGTGATCACTCTTACCTCAGTATGCAGCAAAATGTATTCGTCTTTTTATTTGTATGTTATATTTGTAGTTGTGTGTTTTTGCTTTACGTTACCTAGCAACCTTACCTGACTGTGGATGTAAATTAGCATTTTAGCATTTTAGCTAAAATCCGACATGTTACCATCTTGTATTTTGTGCTGACTTTCATTAACATGTATTGTCCTTATCAAATAAAGAAATATAAAATTGACAAACAAAGAAATGAAGTCCAATCTTAACGAATCTGCAGATATTTAGTATTTCATATACACTCGGTGCTTGAACATTTTTGTTCAAATTTTCAATGTTTCTTCAGCAGTGGTGATGGGGATATGTAGTGAGAGGGACATTTCAAAGTGTAAAAAAATGTTCTCTGGCAAGAAAAACAATGTTCAGTTGTAAAGACAAATTCCATATTTTGTTGATTCTTGAAGTGAAAAGAAATAAATCAAACACCCGAGTAAAAACAGATATGAAAACACGAGTGTTAAAAATGTTGAAATACCATAGAAAAGTTTTTATGCTTGGCTGAGGTGTAAATTAAAAATTAAACTGCAATGGAAACAGACTTGGTGAATAAATGCCGATGTACAGGAAGTTAACGTAAACGACAAACATCAGCTGTTAATGTGTCATGAGTCAAAGTCTCAGGACAGATTTCCGCTGAATCCTCTCAGGCTTCATTTATAACACTAATCAATAATCAAAACCATCGACTTGTGCTTGACCCGGGTCCGTCAGAACCAGAACTAAATCAAGTCCTTGTTGCTTTAGAGAAACAGGTTGAAATATTCTCAGGCTGTTTTCTAACACACACCACGTCACCTGGACTCATGTTCAGTCTGTGTCACGGTTCAATACGACTCTGCCTACATGTGTTCAAACAATCATTATCACACACACACACGCACACACACACACAGGGTCAGAGTGTGTGTGTTGACTCACAGTGCAGCCGTCGGCTTTAGCCTGGTCGATACACTCCATCGCCAGCATGTGGTCGATACCTGGGTCCAGGCCCATCTCATTCACTATGGTGATGCCCGCCTCCTCCGCACTGAGACACACACACACACACACACACACACACACACACACACACAGATATTACATGAAACCTGCAGCAACAGTAAAACATTTCTTGTTCTTTTTTCTAAATTACAACTGAATACATGTTATAACTGTTCCCTGTTGTTATTACTAATTTGAATTATGGACAAAAGTATGAAATTAATTAATTAATTTTGTAGTAAATGGCGACGAAATCTTAGGAACTCCTGTTTTCTCGTCGTCACCTGCTCTGCAGCTCCTTCATGGCCGGACTCAGGTAGCTGGCTGTCACCATGTTCACCTTCCTCTTGATGCAGTGTTTGGCGATGAGCGGGTGGAAGGAGTACGGCAGCATGCTGAGGAGCAGAGGGAGAGGATCGGGTCAGGACGGACGGACGGATGGACGGACGGAGTTCACATCGAGAGGACTGATCAAAGCTGAGCCTGACAAACTGAGTCTGACATGTCCACAATGCGTCATCCCTCCAATGAACATAACAGCTTCTCAGGGGCTGATAATAAAATAACAGCATTAATTAACTGCCATGAAGAAATAAAAAAGCACTTCCTGGGTTGATCAAGATAAAATTTGCTTAACAACTTCTGCAACTTCTAATTCCCTGGAATCTTTCCTCTTCACTTCCTACATATTAACTGGTATCCAGCTGTAAATTACCTGATTATTTCAATGAAGGGAGTTAAAAAAAAATGATTATGTTGTAATATAAATTATGTTGTAGGTATGTGAAAAACAGTTTTACCAAAAATGTATATGTGGCTGTTTTTGGACATAGAGTAATTTACAGTTACATAGCAGCTCATTTTCAGAAAATTATGAGGGAAAAATATGGAACCTGTAAAATAAAACCTTATTTATGTAAACTCTTGCTTTTATTGGTTGTTAAGGTTCAGCAGATCACCTGTCCTTGTTTTTTTTGCTGACCCAAACAGTCACAAAATGTAGCGAATGAAGCTTAAAAACTAGAAGTTGATTAGAAGCCCGATAAAGTAAACACACCTTTCTTCGGGCTCCGCCTACTTTTGGGGGCGGGGCCAAAAAAGAAAAAAGAAAAACACTGCCTGAAAAATGAACAGAATTTTTCATTAAGAGGAGACTTTTTTCTGTAACACAGCGTGACTTGCAGCTGTACCTGATGACCAAGTCATGGTCTTTGATCAGGGAGTCGAGGTGTCCTTCCTGGCTGCTGGCGTCCAGCGTGACGGGGATGGTGTTGGGATATTTGGCCGCCAACTCCTCCGCCTGCCTCAGCAGCACTGACGCTGAACACAGACACAAAACACAACAGGAAAATAATGTCACTGGAAGAAAACTCAACTGCAAGAAATCTGGCGTCCTGGGTCGAACTAAAACCTTAAAAACACTCAAATGTCACTCATGAGTTCGTAAGTCGAACTCACCCACAGTGACCTGGGTCCTCTCATCGCGGGTCAGATATTCCACAACGGGTCCGGAGACGTATCCCGAGCCCAGCAGCAGGACTCGCTTCATCCCGCTCTTCTTCATGATCTCAGCCTTCTCCCTGAACAACATCAGACACACTGAGTTTAGAAACACGAACATCAGTGAGGCTCAGTGTGTTTCCATCCACGTGTCTGGAGGCCGGGATGTTGAATCCTGAGCCACAGATGGAAGCAACACAGAGGAAGTCGTTGAGATGTTCATGAAACAGATGCATTTAAATGGATGGTGTAACGTACTTAAGATTAAACATCTGTAGGTGTTGGGGTACAATCTGCTTTATAACTGACACTATGTCTCTGTTCTGTGACACTATTCAAAATGTTACTGAACAAGAGAAAAAGTTTGTATCCGTTAAAATATCTCTTGAATATAGAGGAGATTGTACAAGAATTATGTACAGGATGGAAAACAGACAGGTTATTTACATGGAGGTCATGCTGAAATTAAAAAATAAAAAAACACATTAAAAAAAAAAAATCAATTAACCAATTAAATTAAGAAATTTTAAAAATACAAATCTGTGGATTTTTGCAGATTTCCGGAATTTTTCTTTTGTTATTGCACTTACAAAATAAACGCACGTGTAAAATGAATGTCTGAAAACCACACATGCCTGCGTGTTACTGTATCTTTTAAGACGATGTTTCAAATGTTATATTAAATGTCAAACAGCTGGTTTCACATTTTCACATGAGTGAAACAGCTGAAAATCACATTTTACTGGATTTGAATTTTTCCATGTGTAACAGTTTTTCATGTGAAATATAATTAATATCGAATGTTACTAACTTGTTAAATATTCAACAGTTTGTAATAATTAATGTTAAAGTTTACAATAAATATAGAGCAGTAGTACAATTAATTCATACACATTCATACATTTTAATGATTTAAAATCCTGGTAACCTTAAAGTAATACTAAAATAATAAATACCTGTAGCATTAATTCTATCAGTACCTTGATTCAACAAATAGTTTTTTCTACATCTACATTTTTTTAGGTAATCGGGGCCATGGCCAACATTCGTAACAACTTTATTTCTATTATAAATTTCTAACAGCTTATGGAAAGTTTTTTTAAGTAAAGAAAGAATGTTTAAAATGTGAATTCACTTTCAGTTTACAGTCTCACTTTCTTTAACAGTACGCTGTTAAAGACATGGTTTATATCCAGTGTTCAGAGAGTGCTGATGTTCAGTCCAAAGCCCTGGTCACATATGTAACCCACAGTATGAGAGCCGCGTGTCTGCACCACAGCAGCTCTCAGAGCCTCTTAATTAAACTGATGTCTTCTCTAAACAAATTGATTCAGTTAAAAAGTGTGATTTTGCATGCTGGATTATCTTAACACCATAACAACAATAACACTATAATAGAGGCATCACTCCAAGTGACCTGTGGCATTAATATCCCACCACCACCCGCCTCAAATCCCCCAGGAGTCAGACCCCTGGACTCGTTAGCTTTGGCTTAATTGGATGCGACACCGCACACATGCACGAGTCACAGCGGGACTGACCGGCGGTCCGCCCCGCCGCCGCGCCTCGTCTTCTTAATTAAAAAAAAAAGAAAAGAAAAGAGAGACGTTCCCTTGGGAGGATTTCTCCCCGAGTTTACATATCTTAAGGAGCCCGGCTCAGTCAAAAGGATTAAGATTTGGTGGCATGGCTTGTCTGGAAAAATGATACTTGGGATCAATTAGGAAGAAAACTCATCAAGCCTTAGTGTGGCCTAAATATGATACGAGGCTCCACTCGGCTGTTTAAAGAGCTGCTGAGGAGCAAAGCTGCACTGAGCCCCGGTGTTAATAATCTACAGAAACAAACATTATTACTGTTACAGCAGCTGAATATATTTGAGAAGCTCATTAAAATGTCTGACGCTGCAGATAAACTCAGAGAAATGTGAAAATGAAATGAAATGAAAAGAAATGTGTAATCAATCAACAGAATTTAGAAATGAATCAAAGCAGGTTTAAAAGATAAAACTTAATGAACAGAACGACGGAGGACTTTTGATAAATGATAAACATGCAGACGAATGATTTTTATTTTAGAGGAGTCAGAGGAGAAGATTGAATTCATCTCTTTGAGTCCAGGACAGAGGGAGGTCCAGGGCGTGAAAACCCAAACCAAAAACATCTACGTCAAGTTAGCTAACATTAGCTTGAGTGCTAACATCATGTAGATTACACATTAGCTAGAGGAACAACTTTAAAGATCTACAGTCACAAACACTTGGGAGATTTGCCAAAACTAGCTTTCTTTATCATGTTACATGAATGTCATACACAGCGTATATGGCCTTTTTAGAGAGGCTAGCAGCCCCCCCCCCCATTTCCAGTCTTTGTGCTAAGCTAAGCTAAGCTAATCACATCTTGGACCTAAGCCCAGAACGGGACACACAGAAATATTCATCCTCTCATCTGACTCGTGTGAAGAAAAGCTACCAAGATTTCACAAACTGTCCAAACTTAAAAATCACATGCCAGAATGAGATGAACAAGACAGACTGATGGCGACAGCCGGGGTGATGGCGTTTTTTTTTTGTGTAAATTAAGAAGAAAAAATGTTTCTACCCCTCAATACCTAAAGGCAAACTCCAGCGTCTGAGGTTGGCTAGCAGCAGCAGCTTACTAGCACGCTAGCCATGCAAGGTGTTAATGCAGAGGCAGGTTGGCACAGCAGACACCAGAGGGCAGCACTGTGCAGGAACAACCACAAGGTGATGGTTAGTCGCTACGAGTCCAGCTTTCAGTTCTGCTCGCTGGAGGACACTAAAACATCACAAACTGCTAGGATTAAACAGTAAGGGAGGGAAAACAGCAAGAACATGAGACTATAGAGCACAAATATTACTAAACCTTTAAAAAAGGAGCTATTTCTAAGTTTTGCTATTGCTACATAGTTAACGGTAGCATTAGCAGCTGTTTACTTACCAGTCAAGAGCTTCAGACATTGCTGCATTTACAATTCAAGAGGTTATAATGTGCCCTCTGAGAAGTGCTACTTCTTCAGGGCAGACTGGACGCTACAGTGACTCGGTATCGCAGAGTTACAAGACAGGCTAGCTAATTAGCTTGCTAACTTCAGTAGGAGAAGTTATAGAAAGCTAAACAAGGGTTGTTTTCCAACTCTGGAGACTCACTATCGCACAATAGCATTACATGATGGGACGGGCTGGAGCTAGTTAGCTAGCATGCTAACTTCAGTAGAGGAAAAGAGGTGATATAAACAGAAACTAACAAGAGGGTTGTTTTCCACTTCTGGAGACTCACTATCGCAGAATAGCATTGCGTGACAGGCTGGAGCTAGCTAGTTAGCATGCTAACTTCAGTAGGAGAAGTTATAGGAAGAGAAGCTAAACGAGGGTTGTTTTCCAACTCTGGAGACTCACTATCGCACAATAGCATTACATGATGGGACAGGCTGGAGCAAGGTGGTTAGCATGCTAATTCAGTAGAAGAAAATAAGTTTCTTCTAGACTGGTGAGTAAACAGCTGCTAATGCTAACGTTTGCTATGGGGTAATAGCAAACTTACAAATAGCTCCTTTAATAAGCTGCTATCAACTGTAAATCACACAAACACTACAGTTTCGAAAGCTAACAAAGGTTAGCTATAGTAGCACATGAGAAACAATGAGAGTTTAAATGTTACCTGTCTCGTAATCTTTAGACATGTCATCCATTGACTGGTTGCATTAACTCGCAGATGGAACAGGTGTGTGCCAATGTAATTTTTTTTTACATGTATAATATAATATAAAATAAAAGGTATGCTTTCAACAAAGTCCCAAACACAGAACACAACGGATAACGTGCCGTATAACACACACACAGGACTCTGAAATAAGTCTTACCTTCTTTCTCGAAGTTTTTCGATGTATTCAAACTTTGGGGTGAGAACTCCGTTTGAAGTGATGACAGCCTTTAGAAACAAAGGTGATAACAAACAAATATTTATTTTTTTATTTTAAAATTGTTTGCACAGGAGTACAATTAATATTGTCAAATTAATAAAGATTGTAAATAATAATAAATAATAATGCTGAAAGAATCAAACACTGAATGAATGTCAAATGTTTGCCGTTTTATTCTTAATTAGGTCTTCAATAGCCTTTAATCAAATCTACTTATCTAATCTGAATCCTTTTGAATCCCTCATTGGACCTCGTTAAGTTTAGATTTCATCATTTAATTAACTAAAGTTATTAAAAAAAAAAACAAAACTGAAAGATTCAGTTGCGATCAGTTTTCAGTGGTAGACACTAAATGAATCAGCACTCACATTAATGAAGCTATTTTAATTAATACTGACAATCTGTAGCGTCAACCTGAAAACGAGCGGAGCAGCAGAAGATCTTAAATATTGATTATTTACTGAGATTGACAACATTCACAACATTTTGTGCTTCAGATGTTTTGATGCATAAAAGTGGGACTGTCGACTCTGATGAGCTACGGCTCACACATGTTAAAGAGTCATGTACATTAACCAGCAGACCAAAGTTTCCCTGGACATGTTGCACAATACACTCAGCAGCTGGAGGCTGAAGATCTTAAATGAATTCACTGTTCATTTCTGGGTTCATCTGAATGAATTCAGAGACGATGGCGGCGTTTTGTTCACAACGGCAACAACCAAGTGTTTTGAATTCGCTTCAGCTCTGATTCTCTCCCAGCTTCTTCTACACAGAAACAGCAGCCAAGGCTCATGGGTATTGTAGTATTTAGAGCTTTCATGCCAAACTGACAAAACATGACTTCTCAAAAAAAAAAAAAATTCTTGGCTAAATTAGAAAACGAAGTTGTGATGTTGAGAGAGCAGATCTCATGTTTTTGTAGCAAACCAATACGACGTAACTTACGTCTCTGACTTGCGGGCTGAAGTCCTCTTCCTCCAGGGGTCTGGTGGCGTCTGACGGCA
The DNA here is from genome assembly GCF_002260705.1 of Seriola dumerili. NCBI lineage: Eukaryota > Metazoa > Chordata > Actinopteri > Carangiformes > Carangidae > Seriola > Seriola dumerili. The sequence goes on along the minus strand of NW_019174805.1, from coordinate 1,103,278 downwards.
GCTGATGATGACAGAACACAGAACTTACATAACAAGAAACTGGATAAAAGCACCTGTCCCTTTGTGTCGGAGTTCACCGCGTGAAACCCGGTGCAGCGCTCCCCCCGACAGCAAACTCCCCCTGACAGCAAACTCCCCCGACAGCAAACTCCCCCGACAGCAAACTCCCCCCGACGTCAGGCAGGGAAACCGAAAGCAGCTGAGAGCGAGAGAGAAACCCGACGACACCACCAGCTGTTCTCCACTCACCTACCGCCCACATGTCTTACCATCTCCCAGATGTAGGGGAAGAGTCGGTCTCCGAAGTACTCCGTGGCCTCGATGGGGAGCTGAGCGGGAAGATTGTCGATGGAGCACATGAGGATCCCGATTCCCTCCACGCTGCCGGGAACAGAAACAACAAATAAAAATAAATGAGATCAATTTCAGTCTTTATCTGAACTAATGAACACAGAGCCAGAGAGACGTGGCGCGGGGGAAGAGACGCGGGTCATGAGCGTGTGGGACTCACATGTCGTGGTCAATGTGCTGGTCGGCGTCGTACATACAGAAAGGCTTATCGATGGTGGTGCACTCGTTCATGAACTCTATAGAGCCGCCGGTGTCGGCTGATATGTCGCAGATGGCGAGCAGCCTGCAGAGAGCGAGAGAGAGAGAGCGAGAGAGAGAGAGCGAGAGAGAGAGAGAGAGAGAGAGAGAGAGAGAGAGAGAGAGAGAGAGGTGTTGGTGAGGTCAGAGCGACAGGCTGAACTGTCCCTCTGATCACACAGCTGAAGATAACCATGTGACCTTCGACCTCTGTGGAGATACGGCAGCGACCTTGGTTGCACTTTTACCCCAGTCACCGTCAGTGTGTGAGGCACATCGCTCCGTCACCTCCAGCGCTCATTACACACCGGAAAACACGACTGACCGCTCACTGAGCACTTTATTAGGAACACCACACCGACACTGGGAGAGTGTGGTGAACAGCTCACGCTCTTACTTGTGCGGCAGCTGCGGCGACCCGCCGCTGGCTACAGACAGGGTTTTGGGAGGTCTCATCAGCCTCTGGGCGTCCATTCGCCTGAGGAGTCGAGGGGTGTGGGGATCCCAGTAGATGCCGTTGATCAGGCAGGTTGTGTACGGCGCCACCTGCGGGTCAGAAAGAGATGACACAACATTTCTACGTTGACCACGTCCTCAGAGAGCGAGACGTGAGAGCGAGGATCAGAGATGAACAACTTATTTCCCTGTAAATAAAAATGAATTTAACATTTAGACTCCGAACATTTTAAAGAACAAATGATTCATGAAAACAATAATCTGTCTTGTTGTGTGAACTGTTATTGATGAGGCAGATTAGTGCTTTAAGCCGGACTCTGTGGCATCAACACAACCTCACCAACCAGCACGTGTTCGATCCCGCTGACTGACACCAGAGGACAAGGCCCCTGACGGACTGACAGCGGCAGGTGGGAGCGAGGACGAGGGGGTGTTGTAACAGGGGTTAGTGTGGGGGTGGGTGTAGTGGGGGGGTGGGGTGGGGGTTGTGTGACAGAAGCCAGCGGACTCACGCTGGTCCTGAAGTGGGAGGTGTACAGCTCCGGGTGGATCTCGTACTCCATGGGGTCGTAGATGCCGTCGCTCTTCCTCATCAGATGATGGTGTCGGCTCAGAACGGTGGCGTAAACTTTGGTCATGTCTGACGGGAAAACAATAAACAACAACAACAACAGACGGAGGAGGATGATGATGGAGGCATGGACGTAGCTGTTCACATAAATTACAAAAACAACAAGGTAAATAAAGGATCCACTTAAGGTCTAAATCACACACAATGACAACGACTAAAGATAGACCCAGATACATTATGTGATAAATTAACACTGTACAGTGACAGTATTACACTTTAATAGTCAGGAGGAAATATAAAGAGCTGCACAAACTTTGACAGATTAAATTAAATCGAGGACACAGTAGATGTGCACACTGTCCTCCCTGTCCCTGAGTGCTGTCTGATCCATGTTGGCACATTAATAAACAGCATAAACAACTTTTTCTTTTTCTTTTCTTCCCAACCATCTTTTTGCTCTTCACTATGAAGTTTCCTGCTTTGAAACGTGGTAAACGTCAGACAGACAGACAGACAGACAGACAGACAGACAGACCTCCAGTCTCAGAGACTTCCTTCAGTTCGTGAGGTTCAACGTATTCAACAGGAAGCTCGTTGATGATGTCCTGGGCTCCCTGCAGGGAAGAAAAAGACTCTGGAGCCGCTGGGTTGTGTTCGTTTGTTTTTTTTGGTTTAATTTAATTTAATGAATTACCTTGGAGACGTTGCCGGTTCCGGTGAAACAGAACGTGACGGGGCCGATGGATTTGGGCATGAGGCCCATGGAAATCTCGTACCCACAATCCCTCACTGCCTGGATGGCCTGGCTGACGTTCCTGTAGTTGTGAGCCATGCCGATGTGCTGGGAGACAGAAAGAGACGGGAATCACACGAGGAAGCAGGAAGCTTAAGGTCAGATTTAAGGCCAAAATAAAAGACGTTAAGGACAAAGTTGTTTTTGTGTGTTTGGATCAAAGGAATGAAGAATGAGTCTCTCACCATGAAGGGAGTGTGGTGGCCGAGAGCCAGGAAGCGCAGCCCCAGTCCGTGCAAGATGTTGATCATTCCTTCAAACGAATAAAAAATAAAAAGGAAGATTCATTCTGATTAAACACAACTTGAAATATTCCCCAGTTAATAGGCAAAAAATAAGTTGGTACATATCTGAAAACTCTGACAAATATTCACAAAATGTTGGAAAAATATAAATATTCATACAATTTCCAAAAAATGTTGTAAAATCTCTGAAAAAATATGAATAAAATCTCAAAATTAATTAAGTAAATCCCCACAAAATTTTAATTGAATTTCTGAAAAAAATTCTTAATAAACGTCAGAAAAAATATGAATCATTAATAAGAAAATATTAATTAATAAACAATGTCAGTGTGTGTGTGTGTGTGTGTCGACTTTCCACTGTTTTTCTATTGTATTCAAATGCATCTACTGTGTTCTGCTGCTTCTGCACCTGCAGCAACACGACCACAGGAGTTGTGGCTCTTTAACGTTGCACAGAGAAGATTGAAGCAACACAGACGAAATGTTTTTGGGAACTTTCTGTTTGCGTGGAGTTTTTCCTCTGAGGAAAGACCGACTGGTTTGTTTTCGTGTTGACACAAGTCTGACTCAACAGCTTCAGGTCCGGCTGATGAAATGATGAAGGTTCAAGTCGGTTCACACGTTAAACAAACAGTTCACATGTTTGAACAGAGAGTTCGTCTCTCATCTACTGTACGAGTCTCCGAGTTTCCCCGACAACAGCTGCGCAACCAGGACGCGACCGACTTTCCGTCCTACCTGCGACGCCGGCCCACTGACCGAACGCTACGATGCGGTAGCCGTTAGGGTCGACCATCTTCTCGTAGTCGATCAGACGAACTTCCTGAAAAGACAAAATGAACATCGTTGTAGTTTTTTTGGGGGAGTTTGAATCTGCAGGAAAATCAAATGCACAAAGGCGACAGAAGAGTTTCTAATTAATGAAATATCTTTCACTAAACGTCTCACTGCTAGAAAATGAAAAGTGTTTGTGGTCCTTCTTTGAAGCTTTGACTTAATGAACTCTCTTCTTGCAAAGCGACTGAGAAGTTTACATTAACCAGCAAACTAAAAAGTGATTTTCATAAAATATTGGATTTATTTCTTGGAGTCAGTAACCCCCCCCCCCCCCTTTGATATACAGGAATATGTTTATATGTTTAAGTAAATTATATATCAGTTCCTGGGTGAGAGGTTTGGGATGGACGGAGGGATTTATATCTAAACCAGTCAAAATCAATAAAGATAAGTGATACAAAAAAATATCTTTCACTACATCATTGTGCTGTTTTATGAACTTTAAAGGTCTCAGTGCTGTGGTGTGTAGCACAGGTTCAGACCAGCTGCAGTTAATTAGCGTGTGAATTCTTGATTCATGGTCAAAAATGGGATTTGTGAGGTCACTGTGACCTTTGACCTCTGGCCATGAAAGTCTAATCAGTTCATCCTTGAGTTTAAGTGCCAGATATAATAACATCCCCTGCGTGTGTGTGTGTGTGTGTGTGCGTGTGTGTGTGTGTGAGCAACAGAAGTCAAGTTCTTCTGCACTAAGTGGAAAAACAGTGCACTGTACATCAGTGAGGAGGGATCTTTATATAATGAGTGCACTGTGCTGGTGTCTCAGGCTCCTCTAAGTGTTCTCACCTTCTTCAGCAGGTCCTCCAGCAGCCCCATGTTGGCCTCCTGAGCCTTGATAGTGTGGGAGAAGAAAGCGTACGTCTTCCTGGGAATGACCTTCTCCTCCGGCAGCCTCTTCACTCCGATTATCAGCGACGCCTCCGAAATGTCCTCCTGGATGACGGCCCCGGCCTTCATGTAGTACTGAAACCATAACAAAGCGCCGACTCAGGCCACCAGCAGAAACAACACAACACAGCACAGCACAGCGTGATAACACACACACACACCTGGATCGTTCAGTGTGTGAAACAAGCTACTGGAGACCGTTTATCAGTCCCATCGTTTCCACCAGGTTAAGTTTCAGGAGACAGCTCGGGGGGTGCTGCTCTCAGACTCTTTCAGCAGCTGCAAATACTGTTTTGCTTGTTGCTGGTTTTATAATAAGGATTGATAATCAGGATGGAGCGGAACCAAGAGATTTTACAATATTATATAAAAGCATTTTATTTTTCTTTCTCACTAATAAAACCATGCAATATGTTGGGAGACAGTCTTCATCACTGAACATTAACAACACTTCTGTATTTATAGCTGTTTATTTGTATCTGAATAGAGATTTTATTTTGATTTATGGGATGTTTTCTCAGTCTCTGTGTACCAACTGTACGTGGCCTGTTTCTTCTTCTTCTGCTGCTGCTGCTGCAACACCTGAGTGCTGTCTCACCTTAACACACTTTAACCTAAACTTCAGACTGGTACCGTGTTACTGAGTGAGGCTCCAGGTCCCAGACCGTCACCTGCAAAACGTCACAGAACCAGATCCATACACATAACTACAGAAACGTGCAAAACTACTACAATGACGTGCAAACCATTCTGCACCTCTTTCACTGTGGAGGTTTAAAATTTAAAAGACATTTGTCTCTTTTCACCGTCTCACCTTCTCGTGGATCGCTCTGCGGTTGGACGGCTGCACCAGGACTTTGACGCCGGCGTTGGTGAGCTCCTTGACATGGCGCGGGGCGAGCGGCGCCCTCCTCTCCCAGGGGTTGATGTCCTCGCGGCGGATGGCCATGACGGCCCTGTGGTGCTCATAGCGCCGCTGGCCTGCGAGGCAGCTCCGCGTCCTCTTACCTTGGTGACTGAGGAGTCTGAACATGACTTCACCCCCCCTGCTCGGGACAAGGAGCCACAGATGCTGAGTGGAGACTACAAACACTCACACAAACTGACAGAACTAGTTTTAATTAAACGGAAAAGTTAGTGAGTTTCTTTCTTTTTTGCACCTTTGACCCTCTGATAAAACAGCATGAGAATACCAGGGCTGCAACTATTGATCATTTTCATTATCAACTCATCTGCCGATTATTCAATCAGTGGATTAATCATTTGGCCTGACAATAGTGAAAAATGTCTTATGATGAATGATTATCCCGATAATTGTTGATGAACTTTCTGTCGATCGGCTCATTGATTAATCGCTGCAGCTCTATACTTGCAAGTCAGGGGAAATCGAGAGGTCAGAGGTCAAGTTCAGTTTGCTGCTGGGAGAGCGCTGCTGACGAACAGGTGGTTTTGACAGAGCAGGAAAATTACGACACACTAATGCAACGGAAAAAAACCAAACACTGCAAACAAGTTAATACCACATTTTTCAAACAACAGACGGATAGACAATCCCTTAAAACTGTCAACTCTTGTTTTAACATTTCAGTTTTTGTACAGATTAACCATAAGACATATTTGGTGTTAATCAGTGACTTTTAAGGTGATGGTAGGTGTTTCTGTTGGTCACATGTTTCCCCTGGTTCCAGACTGCATGCTTTATATTTGTAATAAAATCAGTACAAGTACAAATACTATTCCTTTAAGGCTTGACCCCTCAGATTTATCTTGCGGGCCCTTGAGGGGGCCCAAGCCCCAGGCTGGAAACCAGTGTTGGTAAGTTAAAGCAAACCTGAACTCACTGTAAATACTTTCTGAAACCCTGAAGAAAAATGTTCTACGAGTCACTATATAAAGAGAGCATTTAAATACCACAGATATACTGCGTGTATATTGATATATGACAATAATATGAAAGCCGATGAGTACAAAAAGCCCCTGCAAACTAGAGCATCAGTGGTTATAACGTCAGTATCGATCCCCGCGAGTACGAAATTAAAATAAGTGAAAATGTTAATGGAGTTCCGTGTTGACTTCAGTTCGCGGTCTCTGTGTGGCTTCAGACTTTACCGTAACCACATGTTTAGGTTCCGGGGTCTGGTCAACACTTGAACCCACTTCGAAACTCACGCTCCTTAAGTGGAGTTATCGTTTCGCTGATTAATTAATAGGCAGCGCGTGAAGCAGCGGTCGGGTGGAACCCACCTTTTCTTAACCGGTACCTTGCTTCACCACGCCGGCTCCTGGCGAGGAAATGTGACGACGGTTCACCGACAACACCGGAGAGTCACTCAGAGGTGAGTCGAGCTGCAACCTGCGACTTCTGTTTCTCGGGAGTAAACTAATCCGCTTCCGGTCAGAACTTCAAAATAAAACTTAATCTTCCATGTTGAGTTTAGCTAGCAGTTCAAATTGTTGTGTGTCAAGTAGGCTAATTAAATTTCATCATAGAAAAACAGTGATTCATTATTAATACAACTGAAAATTGTTTTCTTTAATTATGGACTGACTGTTTAGAGTTTAAAATGTGAGAAAAATTAAAAAATTAAAAAAATTTACTATTGTTGAGTGCAGTGGTGGAAGACGTCACTTTTACTTTAGTGAACATGCCAAAAGCAAATGTAATCAGACATTAACAATGACATGAGTCTTTCTTAAAATGTTAATGTACTGTCGCTTTTTATTAAATGAAACAATAGAAAATAAACAGTAATTGTTGCATATACAAAAGAATATAGCCTATGAGATCTGCTTCAGATTATTCTGCTGTTGTTGAAACCATATAGTTTTCACTGACTGCAGGACATGTGCATCCAGAATCTGATGATATTTAGTACAACCCACTCTTCACTCAATCTGTGTTTTCTCTGTGCCACTGGTTGCCACACAACCCCCGGAGCAGAATGTGTCTACCCCCATGCTGAGTTGGCAGAGTCTGGGGGGGGGGGGTGTTTAAGCGCTGACTTAGCAGGGTGCCCAAACTCTCACACATGCCACAGTTACTATTCAGTTTTTGTTTTTGTTTTTAATTTTCAAGTTCATAACATAAAAAGTAACAGTGCATTAACATTTGAAGAAAGGCTCATTTCAATGTCTGTTTGCTGCAGGGGTTGGATTTACTTCTTTACACTTTGATAATTAATAAACCATATAATTTGCCCAGGGGTGCCTAAACTTTTGCAAACAACAGTGTACAAAATACAATTTGCTGTTCTTAAATTTTGCATTCTGCGTTTTATTTTGAAGGGAACTACCACTTTTCCGGTTTTACGCTGATGACCGGTGCCTGAGGGAAGCGTTTTTCCAGGGAAATTGATGGAATGATGGAATTTCCCGCTTGTTTTGTTCGCAGCGTACCCCGAGTGGGCGGCTTCAACACAGTAACAAGGAGCATGTTAAAGATTAAAAAAAAAATGTTAAAGATAAAAACAAACAAACACTCGTGTCGGTGTTTGTTTTTACTCCAGAGAAAGTAAGAGGAGAGTATTGACCTGTTGAGGAGTTACTGTCAGGGTGGGTGGAGTTACTTGAATGTGACCGCCCGTAAGAGCCGCTCAAAGATTAAAAACGAGCGCCCATCTGCTGCAACCCTTCAAGGAGGACCTGTCCGCGAGCTCTAGCACCACGAGCTGCCTCTGCAGGGGTTTGAGGCAGCTCAGTCTGTCCGCCACTCAGCTTCCGGAGCCGAGGAACGGCCTCCTGCTCCGCCCGTCGCACCGTGATGACCGAAAGGAGCCGGGGGGAAAAAAGTGGAGGCACTGGTTTAGCCTACTCCACCTTTGTTTTCCTTCATAATCTTACATGTTTTATCAGCTCTGTGAAAATAATAAAGAGTAAATTAATAATTATCAAAACATTTTTGAAAACTTTTTTTTTTTGTTTTTTACCTTATTTTATTTATTTATTTATTTTATTTTCTATTTTTAGTATCATTATCCTTGTCCATTATATTTTGGCTTCTTTTCGTAAGACTCTATTGTAATTTCCACAAGTTTTTTTGATTATTAAAGTTTTTTTATTAAAGGAAAAAAACAAACAAACCTAAAAACCTGCTTTGAAAAAAAAAATAAAAATTCTGCTTTGTTTTTGCAGTGTGAACAGAACAGTTGTCAAAACCAATAGTAGACCACTTGTATGTCACTATTTATTTATTTGTTTGTTTGTTTATTCATTTATTTTGGCTTTAATTTGAAAGATCTGTGTTGTACAGAAGCTAATTTTGCCAAAAACAGATGAACAGTTGGTAAAAATAAAAAATGCAAAAGAAAAATAATGTTTAAGTCAAAAATAAGACGGGAAGTAAAAATGTTGACAAAATTTTACCGCATATGACAATAAAATTTGACTTTCTAAGTGACTTAGTAGGCACATCCTTTTCATAAAAGTTTTAATTTTGTGCTCAAACATCAAACAAACAAACTGGTTATTTTATGAATAATTGGAAAATAATAGTTTTTATATTTTCTTAGTTGATAAATCTTTTAGGTTGAAATCAAACTATTTCAATGTAGATCCTCAGCATCTGAATAAAAACGTGTTTATTTAGATTTTTTTTTTACTTTTGTTTGGCTAATATGAAGTTATAGTCTTGTTTAATATTTATTGGTGTAATACTTTATAAAAATGTGTTGAAGACTTGATGACACACAGTTGATTTTATTTATTATGTTTCCTTGTTAAGCGTCTGCAGCAGGAGGACCAAAGAAAACTAACTTTTCACCGTGACAAGAAACTTTTGTTTTCATATACCATAGTCTTCAGTTCAGCTCTTCTCTTTAAGTTATAACAGTGGTACAATTTAAAATAAATATCATAAAACACTTCTTTTTACAATAATCCTGAGACTGAAATAAAAAATACAAGAGACTGACTGAGGAGACTCGACTCCCTCCATCAGTCAGGACCAGAGATGCAGAGGTGAAGCTGTGACTGTAGTCCAGTCCACAAGTGTTCAAGACAATGTTTGTATTTTATATAAAACCGGGGATAAATCTGTCACTTTAAACTAATTTGAAGGTGTTCACGTCCAAGTGGCATCTACATCATGACTGGAATGGTTTCATTATTACCCTAAAACCAACCAGTCCTCTAGAGCTGACATTATTAAGTTCATCAATTGGCAACAATTTAGATAATTTTCTGACATTTTATGACTCAACAACTGATTATTAAAGAAAACATTGGTCCCCATCGATCCCTTATGACCTTTTCTAAGGTTTATATTGAACGTCAGTGTTGCAGATTTATGACAAATTTGCGATTAATCATTAATAAATGTCTAAATGATGTGGAGTAAACCTGGTGGTTTGGGGCCAGGGGCAGTTGCCTGCTTTGCCCAGTTGGTGATCCAGCCTTGATTCACTGTATTACAATCGTTTTTAAACATATAGTACTAATGGTCAAATGTATATTCTGTTTCTATCACAACTTTAGTTTTATTTCTGAAGTTTTGTTCATCGTTTCCATGAGTTATAGCGACACTGTACTCACCAAGTTAATCAGGTGAGGTCTGGGGAAACACCGTGATACCACTTGAAGAGAAATCTGACCAGTCAAGAAACAAACCAACAGTTCATCCAGATTATCTGAACCACTGTTTGTGGAGGTCAAACTGAAATGAGGCCTCATTACACAGAAGAGCTGTGTGACCACAACCACAGGAATGGCAGCAGGTCAAAGCTGAAGTAAGAAGATAATTTTAATACATTTGGAGATTGTGTTTCTGGACTCGTCAGACTTGTTTTTAATGATGCTAACGAGCTCCCACTGTTGTCGTTATTACTGACAGAAATTATGGATGAAAACGACAAAAGAAAGACTGACGTTGTAATAAATCACTCAGTGGTGGAAGAAGCATTCAGGTCTGTTGATAATGTAAAAAGAGAAAGATTAGGCTGATATACATGATATTACTGTTATGTTATTATGTTGCTGTATAGATCATATTTTATAAGGTTTGTAAAATCTTAATTTGTCAGATCAGATAAATAGTGGAGTAAAAAGTACAATATCTCTCTAGAAGTATTAAGTACAAGTACATTAACTTTGTACTTGAATATAAAACACTTCCAAACACTGTGATCATGTGACTGAAGCTCCATATTTAGGTCACGTGATGAGAACTGAGTCGATGCCATTTGTTGATGAAAACTGTGAGATTGGATTGAAAGCTCTGGAAAAAAAAAAAGCTGGTAAATCTTGACCTTGTTGTCAAGGTCTTTCATATTTAAACTTCTGGAAAAATACCAGGTTGATTTTACCTGCTGCCGTGAATTACTGTGAATGTTTAACATGTTTATGACAAAGTACAAGCTGGTGTTAATCTGTATTTTTCTTTTTGTCAATAAATCACATTAAAAAGACCAAAAACAACAATGTGTTTGTTTGTCTCTGTATCGTTTGGGACTATTTTCAGTGGCGGATTTATCCACATTTATGCCTCTGGTGTGTGTCTGGCTATAGGACGGTGTGTGTGTAACTTTGTCAGAAAAATATAGAAATTCATCAGACCCGTCCTTTAAAATGTTGCTGTAAATCCTGATTTTGACAATAAAATCTGCGTCTCTTCACCTCTGCCACATCTCTGGTCTCAGAGTTCATCAATCTCACATCCTGAGATGAAACTGAAAGATAATTAAAACTAGTGATCACTGATGACTAATGATATAATAATTAGCCACCATTATGATATAATAATCAAATAAGAATCAGAGGACAGGAGAGTCAAAGTTCAGCTCGTCCTCTGTCGAGTGTCCTCAGTCCAACACGAGCTGAGCCAAGAAACGCTGCGGCCAGTCAGGAGGTTTTCTCGTGCGAGTGTCCAGGGCATGAGGGAGTCAGAGGTCAGGGGTCAGTTGCTCCTGATGGCTTTTTTCTTATGCAGGGTCAAGTTCAAGGGGGGAGGTGTCGAGTCTGCGGGGTCGACAGGCCCGGAGGGGTCGAGGACGGGGTTTTCTCATGTGTTTCTTCTGGGTCACATTTAGGGGCGGAGCATCAAGGACATTTGTACAAATAAAGTGTTTGTTATTTGTAGGAATTTGTATTTAACAGACGACAGACTCTGGGAACTGAATCACATATAAGTGACATTAAATACACTAATTTAATTAAAAAAAAACGTCAGGAAATAGGAATAAAAATGAACCTAATGTGATAAAATACTGTCAGATTCCAGAGGATTCATGTAAAAATGTTTCATTTTAGAGTAAAATTTTAGAAATACTGACATCATGAGTCTATTTATCATTCCTCCGATCATGAGTGGAAACTTTTTCTCTGGGACAGGCCGACGCCGCACACTGTGTAAACATCATTATCCATTTCAGTTTCTAATTGAGAGTCAATTGAGTCACTAAAGAAACGGGGATTTCACTGATTTTACACAGAGAATAAGTTTTTTTAGTCGTGTTTAGTAAAAGCCGTTGTTTTCAGTCTCCTGTGACTCTGGAGGAGAAAATAGGATCATCACGGTTTGGGCTCGGAGACACAAACTTACAGCAGAAAGTCTGAGCTCTAATCAAATGCTGTAATTCCATTGCATTATGGGAAATGTAGGCTCAAGTGTTTTTAGAGTAGGGGCCCCTCTGTCTCTTGCAGATCCCCCAACTCCATTGAGGTGCAAGCGTAAATCAGATGCAGCAGTATCGATAAATTATTTCCTTAAAATACCATTTTGTTCACTCGATGTGTTTGTTTACAGACGCTCCCGCAATTTATAAAACTTGTATCCTCAAATTACTTCAATCTAAAAGGTTGTTTAAGTCATTTGGATTCAATATATTTTAGATTTAGTCTTTGATTGAGCCATGTGGCTAAACTTCAGGCTTCAGGTCTAAAGGTCTTAATTCATTTTTCAATTTAATTTAGTATTTTTGCCCCTAAAACAGTCAAATTTTAAAGATGTTTAACCTAAGAGATCATTTTCTCAGCAGGTCGTTAAAACCCCCCCTAAAGTCCCAGAAATAACATTTAGGGTCATGACCTCAGTGGCTGCTACATCCCTGATTCTGCCCTCAAAATGTGGATAATATTTGCAGAGTCATCCACGGAACCAGTGGCCACATGAAGTCATTTGAGAACGTGGTTTAGTGATTTTAGAGTATCCGTTGTTGATTCAAGGAACCTAATTAATCAATTTGAAGTTGCGGATGACTAATTGGTGGAAATTACTGGTGCTATATGTAAGTTTTTGCTATTCTTACATAGCCAGTGTTAGCATTAACACCTGTTTGCTTGCCAATATCTTCAGCAGTAGTTGCGTTTATAATACGCTAGCTAAAAGGTTAGCAGCTGAAATGAGGGCAAGACGGGAGACGGCCTGGAGCTAGCGGGTTAGCATGCTAACTTCAGTAGAAGAAAGAAGTGATTGAAATAGAACCAAAAGATGATATTGGCGTTCCTTTCCACCTCCGGAGACATCTGCTGGGGAGTAAAGGAATGAAGTTTGATGCTTAACAAAGTTTTTTTCTAGACTGGGAAGTAAACAGCTGCTAATGCTAACATTAGCTATGTAGTGATAGCAAAAATTTGAAATGGCTCCTTTAAAGGTACAAAACACTAATTTCAGTGAAATTGACTAATTTGAGGGGGAAAAAACCACTAAATTAGTATCTGTAATTTGAGTGTTCTGCCTTAAGAGTCAAATTTAAGTATATTTTGTCTATTAAACTATTGAAGTAATGTAAGAATACAAATAAATAATCTGAGGGAACAAAAGCACCAGAATTGATCACACAAATTAGCATTTAGCAAATGATTTGTAAGTTGAGCACATTTTGTCTCAAATTGAATTAAATTAGAAGAATTGTCACAATCAGCCTTAAAAACCAGCTTCAAGGTTTCTTTTTTTAAAAATTTCATGGCTGCAAAAGAGAGACGCAAAGGGTCAAATCAAGGCATCTGAGAGGACAGTTTACTGATTCAAGTAATCAAGGGCAGAAATGACTCATTTGAGGGAACAAAAGTAGAAACAAATTAGTATTTTTGAGTTAATTATTTGTAATTTGAGGACATTTTGTGGCTGCACAGGAGGGGGGTGAGTGGCCAAAAGAGAACACAGTGGTTTTCAGCTGTTGATTAAAAGACACAAATTGAGTCACTACAGGGAACTAATTTAGTGATTTGAGGGAACAAAGCACATAAAGTGTTAATATGAGGTTGATGATTTTTGAAAAATCTTTCTGAATCCGTCTCATGAGGACTAAAGTTTAGTTCCTGACCTGATGGGGGAGGTTTCTTTTTTCCTTTTTTTTTTTTTTGGTGTGTTGGGATGAGGGGTCACAGAGTCAGTGTTCAGGGTGAGAGGTCGGCGTCTCTCAGGCCTGGGGGGGCGACTGTGGGCTGGCTGGGTCGTGCAGCTTCCTGACGTGTTTCTTCAGGTCAAAGTTCCTGCAGAAGCCCTTGCCGCAGGTGGGGCAGGTGAAGGGCTTCTTGTCGTTGTGCGTGTGCATGTGGAAGGTGAGGTTGTACACCTGGTGGAACGCCTTGCTGCAGATCGAACACTTGAACTGCTTCTCGCCGCTGTGCGTCAGCCTGTGGTTCTTGTAGTTTCCTGTGCAGAATCAAAGACGTCAAGTCAGCGGAGGGAAGAAAAAGAAGATCCCAAACACTTTGACACAGTTTTTAATAGAGGTTTTATAGAAAATGATTCATGATAAGTGTTGGTGGTGAAGTCGGTGGATCCAAGGCTACGTCAGGTTGTAGATATGTAGAATTTAAAAAGTGATGGTTCCTACACAGATTGTTTTGTTTAGATATTTTTTAGAGCTGTGGAAAGAGAAATCTATCTGTTGTTTCACAATAAAATAATCCAAAAATAAGAGAAAAGTCTAAAAAATGCAAAAGGATTAAAATTCAGTTAAACAGTGTCTTAACAGCTGGAGTCACCGTAGACAAAACTGAGGGCTGAGAAACCTGCTGCACCATCCTTTGCATGTTGTTCAGGTAATCTGAATTATTTTTTGATATTAAACAGCTGTTTTTAGTGAAGACACAAATACAACACAATAACATAATAATATAAGACGTGTAAATACATTAATAAATTAAAAATATTGTAATTTTTCACACCTCTAATACTTTTGCGAGACCATAATTATTAAGAAATGAATCAATTTGATGAACAATTTTAGTGCAACAACATTTGTACAGAGCTGTGCAGGTATCAGTGGTGGAATGGAAAGTACATTTAAAATTCCCAGGAACTTCTATTTTTCCATTTTCTGCTACATTTGAAAGATTAATATTGTTAGTTTTTACTCCATTACAGTTATTTGTCGGCTTTGGTTACTTTATATCATTAATATAGAATATAATAAACAAATAAATGATGACCTATTACTATAGTCATTAAAATGAGCCCCACCTTTACCTGCTGTTCTGCAAACACATACATGCAACAATATAATGTAAAAATAAAACACATTATTTTGAAGGAGGCCGTTACTTTTCGTACTTTAAGTAGCCTGGGTCACATTTTAATGCTAATATTTCATTACCTTAAATTCTGAATGCATGACATTATCGATATTATATATATAATATATATATATATTAGACATATATAAGAAGATCATTAAGAAAAAGCAAATATTATAGTGACTGTGTCTGACTGTGAAAAAAAATGGCTGACTTGTTTCCGTCATGTCCGCACCTTTCTGATGAAATCCTTTCCCGCAAAACTCGCACACGAACGGTTTGTATCCCGCGTGGATGCGCGTGTGCGTGTTGAGGGTGGAGCTCCGGTTGAAGGCTTTCCCGCACTGGTTACACTTGTGCGGTTTTTCCTGCAAAAATAAACAAACAAGTAAATAAAATAAATGACAAATAACTGGAAAATGATATATCTGATAAAAAATATTAAGAGAATTGAATATTACAAAGAATATCATTGGAATATTTTGATATTTTACTTTGACACGTTTCGACATGACCTGAACTTCATGGATATTATCGGAATATTTTTAATGATTTCAAAAGGATTTTTTTTAATTTTTTTTATTTAAATTATTTTTTTCAAAACTAAAAAAACTTCATTCTCATTCCCAATGAAAAGTATCCTGGGAAAACAGCAGAGATTAAATGTGAGAGTGAACCACAGGAGGAGCTCAAACATAAGGAACAGGCTGAGCAGAGGCTCGAGGCTCAGACGCTTTTATTCTGTCACATAAACACCTGCAGCACCTGTCCTCATAATCAACTGTATATGTGTTTAATTAAATAATAGTTCCCCGAACAAAAAGTGATGATGATTCAAATGTCACTTTACTGCGTCTCTGAACTCCATAAAAATGCTCTCCCTAAGATTCTTGTTTTTTCGTTTTTTCAGGATTAAAAAAACTTGAACGTGTCAAATTTTCACCTTTTTTAAATAATATATTAAAATATAAATTAAAATATAAATAAAAAAGACACATCTATTAAAAGCTCATTTATATCAGGTTACTAAAATCAAATTAATGTTACAGTCTCTTATTTTTCTCTGAGCAGATTCGTCCTCATACAAAACTAATAAAACACAATTTAAAGACAATTAAATTAAATTAAATTAAATGTCTCTCATTAAAGGGTCGCGTTAAAGCCACAGTCAATGATCTAACTGTAAAAGTCCCACCAACCAATATTAAAACATACGACTAAAGACTGTTATTATGTCTGTTATCAAAGTGATTGACAGGTTGACAACAACTGCTTGTCATTTTAATGTTGTTGCTCTTGTTAAAGAGTTTTTATTTTTGTCCCAGCGGCCAGGAAACAGGTTTATCTTACATTTATAATCGATACTCAACAGATCAATACCGTAATTATCCCAATCACAGGTGTTAGAGGGATAAACAAAAATAAATAAACACAGTTTGTTTTTTACTCTATTAATAAATGGATAAACGTTAATATGATAATAACTAATAAAATGAAAATACGTTTCTTTATATTTTACCATAAAACGATCAGATCACAATCTGATGAAAACGGTCAACAAGGAATAAAAATCATAATTAATTATGAACATTATAATTAAATAAGATGGTTCTTTGGTTCAGTTGATCAACACGTAAACAACAAACAAACAAACAAACAAACAAACAAACAAACAATAAAGCTCTCGCTCTCCTACCTGAGTGTGGATGATTTTGTGTCGGCACAGTGTGCTCGCCTGTCTGAAGCCTTTCCCGCAAACTTTACACACGAACGGCCGCGCGCCGGTGTGCACGGGCATGTGGCGGGTCAGGTTGTAGTGCGCGTTGAACACCTGAGCAGGAGAGGAGAAAAAAAAACCAGATAATATTAATAATAGTTATTAATATTGTGATAATAGCCTATATGTAAAAAAAACACATCTTCCTTGAAATATCATTAAATTCACATAAATCAAAGTGAGCGGAGAGAATTACAGGTGAAGGAGATATTCACACTCACTTACAATCATCTACCGTAAAAACAAAACATAATAATAATAATAATAATAATAATGATAATATTAGCTATAATATATATAAGAAATATATAAAAACACATCTTCCTTAAAATATCATTATATTAACATAAATCAAATTGAGCTGAGAGAATTACAGGTGAAGGAGATATTCACAATCACTTACAATCATCTACCGTAAAAACCTAAATAACAATAATAAAAAAAAAAAATTAAAAATAGAATAATAATATTAGCTATAATATATATAAAATTATATAAAAACACATCTTCCTTAAAATAACATTAAATTCGCGTGAATCAAAATGACCTAAGGGAATTACAGGTGAGGGAGATATTCACAATACAATCACTTGGCCTACAATCCTCTAGCCTAACAATAAATAAATAAATGAATAAATAACATTTACAATGATTTCACTGTTCTGGAATCTGCAATTGAAAACACCTTAATCCCAGTTTAAGGGTCTTTTCGTTTAAAGGTAAAAACAAAAAAAAAAAACAAAATAAACAGTAAAGAAAAGAAGAAAAAAAAGAAAAGAAAACGAGTGCCCTTTAATTATCAGATTGAGTCTAATTAAACGTCATCTGTCAGGGGTCATTTAATAGACTCTGAATACATTTAATGGGCCGTTAAAACACAATAATAACCACGTAAATCTGCTCAACGCGCAGCAACACGTCACAGTGGAAGATTTGGCGTTTCAGAGAAATAATGAATCCTGATTTAACAGATGAATTAAGATCATTTGATTCGTCTTTGATTCTCGGTAGAAAAATAAATAGAAAGTAAATATAAAAACACACAATAAACAAAAAACAAATAAAAAGATTCGCAAAAGATTTCTGTGCGCGTGGGAGAGGAATCACAGAGGACACCTCCCCGACAACATGTGATGTGAATAAGATAAAGCGTGATTTAAAATAAATATAAAATACAAACACCTGAACGGACAGGCCTGAAACACAGTCCGGTCCACAGGAAAGAAGAGTCACATAAAACTAACATCATCTTATTGATCCTGAGAGAAAATCTGTTCATTAGTTTCAATGTTTAATCAAGAACTTATTCTCATTATAATAAGAATAATGTGTGGTTTTGTTTCATTTGTTTGAAGCAGCTCATTAAAATGGACAAAATCGGAATTTAGAGGTAATTTAGATTAATGATTTGAATTTAATTACTGTACTTAATGACTAATAATCGATCGAACTGATCACAATGTAATAATCTAACTGTGGTTTTAACGTTTGAAAAGTCTCCACACAGCTGGACTAAACCTCCAGAAAAACTCCAGTAAAAAAACAAGACAAATTGTAAAAAAGAGTCGTAAATGAAAGAATGTGATTTGTGTGTTTAATGAGTAAATGAATCCTCCTGCTGCTCCGGACACTCCGCTGGGATCTGGTTCCGTTTCCTCCTGCGGTCACAGATGGAATAAAACTGCCGGTCCGCGCTGGACTCACCTTGCCGCAGACCTCGCAGGTGAAAACTTTGGGCTTGTTCCCGGGACAGGAGCCGCTGAGCCGGGCCGCCGCCGCCGCGGAGCCCTTGAAGATCTTGTCGGTGAGGATCTGGTCCCGCTCCTTCATGTAGTGCTGGATCTGGCTCTGAGACAGCTCCTTGAAGGCCTGCACGCCGGACACCGGGTACCGCTCCCCGGCCTGCTGCAGGCCCGGCTTGCTCTTCTCCGCCATGAAGGCTTTGTGCCGGGCGGTGAGCAGGTACGAGGCCATCGGGTGCAGGTTGACGAGGCCGGACGGCGGGGGACAGGAGCCGCTGTCCCCGCTGCAGTTCAGGTAGCACACGGTGCCCATGGTGGGGAAGGAGGACTGGTTCACCACCCGGGGTCTGAAGAGTTTGTACTGGCCCGCGGGCTGGCTCACAGAGGAGTCCTCCTGCTGGTTCTTATAGTTTAACCCAAAGCCCAAAAAGTCTGCGGGAGCGGCCACAGAAGACGCGTCGAAGTGGCCCGGATCCAGCCCGGTGATGCTGAGCCGGTGGCCCGGCTCGTACCCGAGCGGCACCAGCGGGATCATACAATGCAGCGTGGACGGACAGACGTCGGGTTTCCCCACGGGAGCGGACTGGAACCAGCTGGGGAGAGGTATCGACTTGGGCTCGGGTGTCCTGGCCATAATCCGGTCGATGGAGAAAGCGAGAGGCTTGCTGCTGCTACCGCCGGAGGTGAGCATGTCGGAGCCCGCGGACTGGCTCCCAGAAGCCGGGGGGGAGCCGAGGATCCCCGCTGGGCGGCGGAGAGGACCGTCCATCACCTCCGCATCAACCGCGCTGTGACAACAACAACAAGAAGCTGCTGGAGAGAAGCCTGAGGTTGGGGCTGCTCCTCACCGGCCCGCTGCAAAGGGCATCATCTGCCAGGGAACCCCCCTCCAAATCACCGGCCCCGTTCCCCCCCACTTATTGATGACAATCAGCGCGGCCGCGAGTCGCTCGATACCGGCGTGCAGAGAGCCGAGACCTCGCCGATCGTTACGTCCAGGAAGGGGAGCGGAAAAGTAGATAATTTGCTCAATTCTCCTCCGTCGATTCTCTGCACTTGTCGCCGCTGGAGGAGGAGGAGGAGAGGAGGAGGAGGAGGTTGTCCTTTACTTGGCAGGACTCCTGCTCAACTGGAAGGTATTTGGTAAATCCCAGGTCTCCTTGTGGCTTTGCGTGACATCATTTTTTTTTTTTTTTTTTTTTTTTTTTTGGAATCGCAGTACGCCAGGCGCGCAGCGGCCGCGGGGTCAGGAGCTGTCAGAGGTTTACATCAGATTTGGACACAACTCTGGCTCCAGAAACTGCAGCGCTTTTACGCACGGTTCAGGGAAGATAGGGGAGCTGTCATGTGGCTGAACTTGAGACAGAAAACGGATAGAGATATTGAGCAGGAAATGGATTTGAAGTCATCGATCTCAGCCTGGGTGGGCTTCAGGGGCTCTGGATCACAAACTTCAACCCGAGCGGTTTTTTCTCCTTTCTTTTACGCACGAGATTTTTAGATGCCAAAACCCACCCATGGCGGGAGAGAGTCCTCTAGATAAACTCTGATAGATAAATCTGCAGAAGAACCGACATGAGAGAATATCTGCGTGTTCTCTCCTCTCATCACACGCCCTGACTTTCTTTTTTTTTTTTTTTTTTTTCCGGATGCAAACGGCTCTTTTACGCACAGAGAGACCGTGAAACACTGCGCGGAGACAAACGCAGATTCCACAGGATGAATCAGTGACGACGGTGAACAAACCCCACAACAATACGTTCATCTTGAAAGCTGCGGGTTTGATGCTGAATGAGCTGAAATTGCCTTTCAAGGGTCTGAACAAAAGATGGAGAGAAATGGAAAAGTGACCGCTGAGGGCCACAAACGGAACACAGTCAAACACACTAAAGACACATTAAGAAATAATAACATCTGTTTGTGTCCGTTGGACTGAAGCTGGAGCGATTCAAAACATTTAATGATTTCATTTTTAATTTCCTTTTTGATGTTTTGAAAAAATAGCACAAATAAAGATTCTTATTATCACTGTTATTGCTACTGAAGCTTTTCATGGTCAGAGAAAATTTTCACAATAAAACTGCTTTAAATAAAAAAAGTGGAAACTCAGAACATTCATCCTCAATACTGATCATTTATGAAAGGTCAGAAGAGTGTTTATTGAAAAGAGTTTGTTAATGAACACAGAAAAAACTGCTCTGAAAGAAAATAATAATAATAATAATACACATATATATTTGAGATGATTAAATATTTGTGAAGGGATGTTTGTGCTTGTTTCAGGTCAGAGGTCACAGAGAACACATAGCTATAAATAAATATTCTTATTTCTATAAAATCACAGCTTTACTACAAGGCCAGACAATCTTAAACCATTACTATTATTATTATTATTATTATTATTATTATTTTTATTTTTATTATTACAAATAGGTTATATTACAACACCCCCACCCCCCACCCAGATCTGATGGAGTGCTGAAGAGGCAGCGGCCTGTTGTGATTTATTTCATTCTCTTCCGTTTATTTGTTCATTTACTTTTATTAGATTTTATTCTCATTGTTTTCGTTTCATTTCACCTTTGTTTTGGTCTTGGGGTATTTTAATTGTTAATAATCTGGATTTAAAAAGGCCAAAGGCTTTTGTTTTGTAATGCAGCACTTTTATTCCCTCTGTTCAGCATTTATACAGAAATGGTTTATAAGACATTATAATGTTGGAAGTAATATATTTGTCCTCCTGTGCAGCTGTAATTAGCAGCTGCTGCATAAACAGATAATGAATGAAAATAAAGTAAAACACAATGTTCATATAAAATATTATAGAAGCTAGAATTGTTTACAAATACTATATATTAATAACACTTTTTAATTTTGCAGTGTGATATAAACCTTTCATTATGGGAACTTCTAATTCTTCTTCTTATTATTATAAATACTCTTTATCATCATCGCACAAACTGTAGAACAAAATGAAGTTTACCGAGAGCAAACAGTGTGAACAGATCCACAGTAAATAATGATGATGATGATGATGATGAATGGATGAACAGCATGAACCAGTGATGGTGTGAATCCAGTGTGAAAGGGTTTATCAATATATGATATGTATAACGTGATCAATAAAGTACAGGCCTGTAGCCTATACTGTATATGTCAGTGATATGGAAGTGGCATCAGTAAGTGTGAACGACGTCCAGCTCAAATGCAAAACACAAAAAGGCAAAATAATGATAATTATTAATGTTGTTATTAGTTGAAGCAGAACCTGTAACAAAAGCGTGTAAACCAGCTTCAATGATTTCTGAGGCCTGTAAATTTAAATCTTTTAACGTTTTTTTAGTGATTTTTCATCCTGCTTCACATTATGTTTAAATATTATTATGAGCTTTAAATCAGGATTTAAAAAAATAATAATTTCCTGCCTTTAGAAACTTTTACTTACACTTCTGACATAAAATCTCTGATCTGATCAACTCGGAGGAAACTGGTTCTGTTTTACATTTTAATTCATGAATGAACGTAAAGAGGAAAAATGATGATAATAATGTTGATTGTCTGTAACACGTCTTTTATTTTGAAATGACCTTATAGATTTTGATTTTACACTGAATTTCTTTTTGCTGGAACTCAGTTTTAACAATATAAAACCTTTGGTCGTATTATGATCACATAACAATAATAATTATAATAATAATGAATTAATAATAATGAGTGTCCCTTATCTTGTGTCTCTGTCTGTCGCTGCAGCAGCAGGACTCTGATTTATTTATTCATTTTTTTGTTGGAGGAAGATTTGATGCTCATTTTAATGAGAGAAGAGAAACAGCAGCTGATGGACGACGGCCAACAGACAGTTTCCCGAGAACGGAAACCCTTTAAAACCTTAAACCTACAAGATTAAGGCGACATGGAGAGTAAATACTTCAGCAGATTAAAAAGGAAATCGATCAGTCAATCTCTGAATACTGTGTAATATTTGAATGAGAAGTGTGAAACCTCTGGGTGACGAGACAAATTCAGTAAATTAAGAAATCATTTTTTTCTCAGAGTGTTAGTGTGAGGATTAACAGACATAAATGGCTTTTAAATCCCCTTAAACCCTGCGATATTTAACTAACTTTAAGGGGTAGAAAATTAAGGTAATTTAAAAGCAGCTTTCAGGGATAAATGCCCTGTATTAACAATACAAGGAGTTCTGATATAAATTCATTCAGGCATCATCTATGCAATATTACATACACAAATAATGGTCATAAATATGTGTCAAGGGTTTTTACTGTTTGTAATTATTTGTACTTTTATTAAAAACAGGAAGTCAATGGAAAAAAGAAACAAATCAAAGTGTTTTCTTACTTAATGTATTTCACTTTTTATTTCACTGGGTTCCTGTCTTTTCTTTTTAATATTCCTGCAAATAAACTGTAATTTTAATATATGTAAATACACATTTAAACAACATTCAGCCTGATGTATTTGCTGAGATTGCTTGAGCTTCAATTTCTACAGAAGTCCCTCGACAGTGTGTCCACATACCTCAGTGTATTTTAGATTAGCGCCCATGGTGATGCTGCTCCACTTCTCATTGGTTTCAGTCTTTCCGCCAGATGTTGAACCAGCTGCAGGGATCTGCCGCCGTCCAGACCCAGGAGCATTAGTGAGGTCCAGCACTGAGGTCCGACTCCAGTCCATCCCAGAGGTGCTGGATGAGGTTGAGGTCAGGACTCTGTGCAGATCAGTCAAGGTCTAAAACACCAAACTGGGAGAACCATTTCTTTACGTGCAGAGGGATGGTGCCACGTTTAAACAGGAAAGGGTTTCCAAAGGTTCCCTCCATTGGAACTAAGAGGACCATGTGAGGTGTCCACATACTTTTGGCCATATAGCACATTTTAAAGATAAACTACACATTTTTTAAAAAATTTCCTACAAATCTCAAATTTCCTTCTGACGTCATGTAGCTGTGGAGGATGCTACAATACCATCCAAAGTACCTTTAATGTGAAAACAAAAAACAACAACAAAAAAAACAAAAAAAAAAACCAAAAGAATAAAGCTTTTATTTTGTAAAACTTAAGGACTGGTGCATCCAATGTCTGACGTCAAGGAACCAATCCTCAGTTTGAGAGAATAAAACCCCCAGAGTGAAATCACAGTTGCTTTAAAAACACTTTTAATAGTGACACTGAGATAAGACACCTGAACAAAACAGGTGCACAATAAGACAATATAAATATACTTCTTCAAATAACAGATTTTTGTCCTTTCGGTTTTTGGCCTGTTGAACTGCACTGACACAAACTGGATCGGACAGTTAAAACAAACGGCAGGTTGCTGCACACAGTCGATCGGAGGCCAACACTGAATCTACAGATAAAACTTTTTTATTTTTATTTTTTATTTTTTACTGGACGACGACGACACGCAAACGGACGGTGGCGATTGAACGCGCCCGCTGGCAGCTGATCGGATTTCAAGACGGTAATCAGATTTTTAAAAAAAACAAAAAAATAGATGCATGTTTTACTGGGATGTTCCTGTTTTAAAACAATCAAACAAAAAAAAAAACAAACAGTCCAGACCTTGTCAGTTTGTTGGCACGTTTGTAAGACTTTGATCGATGTTGGGTATGATGCACATCAGGCGGTACGACCATACCACGCTACAGCTCAATACGACTCTTCACAACAGTAAATATCACGGGTGAACAAAGATGGCGGCAGATCTACAACTACATCAGCATGTAGTCGTCGCGTCTCAACAAGTATTCCCCCACTTTCCACTTCCGGTCCCGACACCTTTTAAAGACCTCCGGTGTGGTGAAACCGACTCTTTGTGTTTTTGCGGAACACCTGCGCAAATTTGTTTCCCAGACCCGTTTTGCATCTTTTATCACCTGAGGCCGCCGGTCCTCGGTCAGCGGTGGGGACCGTCTGGAGCTACAGAAGGTTCAGGTTCAGATTCAGAAACGACGGCAGTGCGGCAACATTTAGTCAGCGTGGAGTTGTAAGAGTTCAAAGACACTGAACATCAAACATTCAGCTATTAAGCACTGTCTGTTTTTTGTTTTAGTTTTTTTTTTTTTTTACCTGAAAGCTAAACCCTATTGCCAGACAAAAACATGATACTGAATGACTCTGCAAGACCCTTCATTCTGTCAATGTCAAAGTTTCTGAATGGTAAATGCTAACGTTTCTCCATTTTAACAACATCAACGCTTGGCAACTAAGGAAAGATTGTTAATTGTTAATAAAGGATAATTCTGGTTTATTACAATCTGGGTGTTGTTTTTGTAGGTTTGGGCGTCGTTTCTATCAGTTACTGTAACAGTTAAATCCAACTGGTAAAGAAACACGAGCAGTCAGACAGGTTGGAAACAAACCTCCAGGTTAGGTGAAAGGTAAACAGTAAAATTATGACTCAAACTGTCCAGATTAAACATCCAACATCCAACTCATAGACCCATTTTCTGCTTTAACTTTGAGCCGCAGACCTTCCTGTAACTGTGTACAATCAAATTTTCCTGTGTGATTTGAATCATTATCAAAATTGCAGGTGTGCTCACTTTCAATTTGACTGCACTGACCATGTTTCCAGTTTGTCCAATCATTTGTTTGCTCTTGTTCCTTTACTCGTCTGACTCTTTTCACAGATGTTACTGATCAAAATGATGGACAAACCCAACAGAGATCCAAACTGTAAAACTACAATCATCCTTTAAAGGTTTGGATAAGTTTGGGCGACTTAATTACAAGATCCCGGTGAAGGGTTACAAAAGCTATGCTCAGCTGTTTGGTGTATGATGGGACTGAAACCGGTTTCCGCCATTTATAAAGTCTAACTTAACTTTCCGCAGTGTTACATAACAGACACGCTAGCACAGAAACCTTTGGTACATAGATTCGTCTAATTTCAATGTAAGGGAACATGATCAGAACAGAGTTCCCCAATCAAAAAAAACAAAACATCGCTTTCTAAATTGACCCACAGGTGTTTTCTGATCTGCTACCTACAATAACCAATGAAAGCTGCTTCTTCAAGATTAGAGAAAGGTTGTGATCATGGTTAAAGGAAACAAACATTTGTTTCAAACACTCAAGGATGATGACAGCGGTCAGATGCTTTGCTGACCCCAACTTCAAGTACTGAAGTGCTGTAACGATGTCAGGCTACTTCTGCTTTTGCTGATCAGAGACAACAGTAATTATTCACCTAACCACGCATTTTCCTGCTTGTCAGGAAAATGTTAAAAACAACCTTGTTTTAATGGTTTAAACAAAAAAGAAACAGTGCTGTTGTTTTACTGGTGACGAGAATGAAAGTGGATTACTGAGCTTCAATAAAACCAGTTAGATTGAACCTAACAATTCCAAGCTTCCTATCAAATAAAAATACATTTCTTTAGTGGATTTTGTAGCTGTCAGGAGTATGATTAAAAAAAGGCAGCGAGGTCGCCTGGACTCTGGGGTTTCAGAGCTGCTGGAGCCTTTGAAGCTTTGAACAACAAGCTACAACGGTGGATGAAACGAAACAGAAAGGAGCTGCACTAATGGCGATCGCTGAGCTCTACTGTACAAAGTGACATCAATCAGAGTATGGCTGCTCATGGAGGAGGGCGGAGCTTGGCGAGGTTCGTCTTGGCACAGTCCAGAGCGTGTTGATGCCTCGCCTCGCCTCGCCGTGACTTCCTGTTTGTCGTACATTCTGACTCGTGTACGTTTCAACATGTAGTGTCTGGGCGATGAGCATGTGACAGGTTGGGTAAAAGGGGGTGTGTCACTACCTGAGCATCCCTTCTCAACTGATCAGGTCTTCAGCTGTGATGAATGACATGTCACCTCTACTGCACATGTAACTACACTCAGTGTTCACTCCTAAAAAATGAAAGCTAGGTTTGTTTTCAATATTTTTTCCTCCACTGTATTTTCAGTTTAAAGAGAAGAAACCCTAAAAACATTTTACATGGTCAACGATAACATAAATCCCAGGGGGCATGGAAGCTGAACAGACGTGACATATATTTAAGTAAAACTCTAATTGTAACAAACAACAATAATATCTCCTCACATTTATTCATTATCCCTTTGTATTTCTGTGGTAACAGCTGTTCTCCTACCTTTTCTTATCTGTTAGCTAGCAAGATAATGTTAGCCGTTAAGCTAACATAACACTAAATTCATATAAAGGGCTGTAATGATAACGTTAGCTCACGTTTCAGTTCAATTCATTATACAACTGGACTTCTTTATTCAATTTTGTCAACTCATTCATACTCAAGAATGATATTTTTTACCTTTAATAAAAGTAAAATAGACTTAAGTAAAAAATGCATTAACAAGACTCACTAGCTAGCATTAGCATAACTTTCTCCTATCAAAAAATTACATTTATTGACTGTAATCTAAATTATTCTATTCATTGAGTATTGTTGTCTGAAGTGGAGAAAATGCATCAACAACATGGCTTACTAGGCTTACTAGCCAACGTTAGCATAACCTGTCCTGTTGTTGGTTATTTTGCCCAGCTGTGTAACTATTTGTGTCTTTTTTCTCCAGACAGACTATCAAGTCATACTACTGGAAAGTAGTTTCATTTTTGTTTCAGTTTATATTTTTCAATGACAGTGAAGAAAATCAGTGAGCTAAGAGCTGTTGGCTTGCTACCTAACATTAGCATAAGCAGTCACTGCTGTTAGCAACAGTGTTTTAGTGTTAGTGTTTCACAATGTTTTTTTTAATGTATTTTTTTACTATGTTTTTTGACTTCAGTTTCTGTTTTGTAGTCTTCAGTTTAGTTTTCATTGACTGGGTGGAGTTAAATGGAAAAAATGCATCCACAACATGGCATGCTAGCTAACATTAGCATAACCTGCTCCTGCTGCTAATATTGCAAGGTGGTTTTGCTGAGTAGCTAGTTCTCTACTTCTACCTAGTTCCTAATGTTATTTTCAAATATTTGTTGTCTTTAGTTTTCCAAGACTGTGGAGCTCAGTGGGGAAAACAACATGACACGCTAGCTAACTTTAGCATATCCTGTCCTGTTGTTGAAAAAAAGCATGGCTCTTCTGTCCAGAAGCAATATATTTCAAAAATACTAATATTAAACTACGTTTGCTGAGTTTTTAATGAAAACTGTTGAGTGAAGTGAAGTAGATCAGCTCTGTCATTAACTGTGACAGAAGCTCCTGATCTGTTAGGAAGGATGACAATCAAGTAGGAAACAGGGAGTGTGAAGGGAGGGTGTGTTTGTGTGCGAGTTTAGTCGTCCTCCTCGTCGCTGTCTCTCATGCTGATGCCCTGCAGGCCGTCGCCTGCCTTGACGGCTGCCGTGGCTTCCTCCACCGTCAGCCGGTTGTAGATGGTCTCATAGCTCTTGTTGTTCAGTGTGCCGTCCAGGACGCCTTGCAGCCTGAAGTCACGGTAGGTCTTCTGTTGAGGTGGGAGGGAGGAGGTGAAGGGGGAGAGGAGGGATAGGTAAAAGGAGAAGGGAGGGAAAAACAGAGAGCATCTTAGGAATGCATCGAGCTGGAGGAGGCAGCTACTGTTTGCCGTTCGGAAGGACAAAAGCGGAAAGATTGAGTCTGAAGGACGAGCCGAGTCTTTTATGTGTCAGACCAGGAAAGCAGGCTGAAGCGTCTGAGGGGTTTTTACCTTCAGTCAGAAGCCATTATCATTCCTTGTCATGTTGCTTTCAAGTTAAACTAACGCGTCTCTGTACATTAGCAAACTAAAAAGACAAAAACAGTAGCGGCACACAATTTGAGCAGTTTTCTCTTTCTCCTCTCGCTGCCTATTCACACCAATGCTGCTGCTTTCAAGGACACTTCAGCGTGGTTTGATTTGTATTTTATTTTTCCTTCAACATCAGTTCTGTTTTTACACAAATAATCCACAACTTATGTTTTTAGTTTTTTTTACCCACTGCCGCTCTTTTCAAACAGCAAAGAAAAGGAGGCTTTGGATCTGGGAGGTAAAGTGATGCATGGAAATGGCATCTGGACATTAACATTTCTTTGCTCTCTGATATTGGTTTTATGTTTGTTTACCTTGACAATCTTGATGAGTGTTTTCAGCTGGTACATGTGGAGCTGCAGGTCCAGTCTGTCAGTCAACCAAACACACAGCGCCTTCATGGAGCCGGTATACCATTGCTGTAAGAAGCAAAAAGATCACAGGTGAACATTCATCAGTTTACTGACGCACTTCCTGCTTTCTTAAAATATATACGGTCTCTCAGTTTTCCTGTGCAACGATGGATTGTCACCAAGATTTCGGGATCTGTCACTTCCAGACTGACCTTAGGATAAAGTGGTTTAGATCATCAAGAGTTTCCAACCCATCTGATCATGTGACGGCTTGTTTTTCTTGACCCACTTGACTCCTTTTTAAGGATATCACCATGGTAACAAACGTCTCAAAGCATTTAATTTGGTGAGAACAATAATATCCAACAGAAACCATGAAAATAAAACCCAGGTTGTAATAAATCATGTGTTCCTCTAAGGTATAAAGGTGTAATAATACTCAAATTGTTGGTAAACCTCACATTGGGTGTGAAATTAACTACTGAGAACCAAAAACTCTCAAAAACCTTTCTGACTTTGTATTTGTGGAGAGATGATTTTCCTCTTCATTTCAATAGCCAGTTTTCTTGAGGCGACATCTAGTGGACACGAGAGGAACTGCAGCATAACACACTCACTCACCTGTCGTAGCTGATTGGAATCTACCATTTAAGACATACACAAATAACTGTTGAGTAGTTTATATTTGAGTTTCACAGTGAGACAAATTAAACCCAAATCTGCCACTAATGTCAGGTGTTAGCGAACGTAACTCTTTAAAGTGAAGCAAAAAAAAAAAAAAAGGATAAAATGAGGGCGATTGAATGCTCCGTCTTTAAACTTGGTGCTGTGATACCATATCCTTAAAAAGAACATATATAAAAAACATTATTTACGTAAACATTTGAAATGTTTGCCGTTTGCTCGCCGACAGCTGCTGAAACGTCTCGCTTCAGTCATGTCGTCAACACAACAACACAAGGTCAAAGGATGCGTGCCATCAGAACGGCTCACCTCAAAGAGGATAACACATTTACTTATTCAAAGACACCAATTTACTGGAAAACTTCTGAATGCTGCGCGTCGGGGTGGGGTGGGGGGGGTTGCGATGGGGAGGCGATGGGGAGTCCATGGCTCCACTTTGAACTTCAAAGGAGAAAAAAAAAAAAAAATCAGGTTCAATCTAATTTTCATTAAACGCTCTTCCTTCACCAGGCCAGAGCTGCAGAGAAATCAAACGCACCTTTTCCCACCTGAAAAGTGCTCCTTATTTACATCAGCATTCAGCATGCCGATGGTAAAATGCACACATCAGATGGTTTTTATTGAGTCACCAGTCAAACAAGAATGCTCGGGCACATTGCTCTGACACAGTAATGACCCGTAATATTCAGATCTGCTTTAACAGCCGCGGACAGACTTAATTTCACACTGACAAGGACTGTAATTACCTTCCAATTTAAGAGAGAAAAACAGTCCAAAGGTTATTTCTTTGCACTTGACAAAAGTCAAAACACGTCCGTGATCATTCTGGGGTCACGCAAATATTTGGTTCCATCTATTGTGAGAGAGAAGTCTGACTGTCTCCATGTAATTACATCAAAGTAATGAAGCAGTTTTTTCCCTCAAAGTAGTTAAATGTCAACTGAAAAGAAACGTACGTTAACTTACAGGACAGAGTTCAAGTTTAATCTGTCCTGATTCCATTTCTCTGCCGTGCAAAGTGAATAAACACAGAATGTTTTTACTCTATGAACTGAAAAATCAGCACACGGTCAAAAATTCAGTGTAAATGATTTTGAAACAGAATCTAACGTCCAACAATTTATGATGTGAAAGTGTATTTACCAAAGTTGGCTGGGTGTTGAACCAGGCACTGTATCAGCAATCCAGCTAATCGGTGACAGAAACTCCCAGCTGAAGTTTTATCTTTCTCATGCTGTTACTTTTGGTTGTTGATATTAATATGTTGATATTAATACAATTTTAACAGGTTTTAACACAGACGTTGGGATTAAAAGTATATTCATATAGTTTTAATACTGAGAGAAACGAATAAAAAGTGACTGGACATCAGAAATCTGAAATGCTCCTTTAGCCTCTAAGCTGGTGGGTCGGTGTTTGATTGACAGCTGAGCCAAAAAGGGGGGCGGAGCCACAACGTAAACAAACTTCATGTAGTAACTGTAGTTTACAAGTCGAGGACAGACAGCATTTTGTTAGCGGAAGTCTTATGATTCCTCTTTTAAATCTTCCAATTATTTTGTGGAAGACGATGCAAGTGACACGCAATGGTGTCATTTGCTGTTTTAAATGCTCGTGTTGCTCACAACCGACAAAACTGTTGCCTTTTGGGAAACAGGACAGCGGTGAGTCCTGACACCACGGGCGTGCGTCGCCATTGACTGAGCTGTTTCACTTATATTCATACAACTTCAAGCGCTGGACTGTTTCTTTGGTTCTCATTGATTTGTCGCCTGCAGCTAAAGCTAGCTCGCGACATACGCACCGACGGAGAGAGTGGCTTCGCCTGTTTGTGTTTTAGCTTAAGAGTGACCGATCTCTCCTTTTTCTTCTCGTCTCTGCACATTAATGAAGAGCGGACATGAGTCTTTTAGATGAGCGCTAATCTTTTCCCGAAATCTAAAACATTTTCAATTCAGCTCGCGCCACTTGAAGCAGATTTGTGTCTATTTGTTTTTCCTTTTGTCACCTTGTGTAGAATTTCTTTAATCTAACATCAACCCTGTTTGCAGGAAATGTCATTGGGACCAGATTGCATTTTCTATTAACGTAATGAAGAAATGTTAAATTTATGTATTTGGCAAGTCACAAGTACGTTGATACTGAATGAATCAGTAAAATGTTACAGTTAAGTTTAGACTTGGTTCGGCTGAGGGACCATCATCCACCTCATCCACCACCTGCTGACTCTGGTGCTGGTTCCCTCCGAACATAATCCAGCTCCATCCGTTTGTTACCACTGCAATTTAACTGGGAAAACCAATGCAACTTCTAAGAGACTGGGCTGCTGATATTATAAGACAATAATAATGCAAGAAAGAAACATAAGAAATATACATCAACACATTTAAATCAAGTGTAGTCTTAGTGTATGATTAAATTTGATGTTCAGTTTTATTCTACTGGGTTTGAGAAAGTTGAGGTGTGAGGACAGTTTTGGTCAAACCAGCTGTGATATTGTCCCGTGTTTCTCGCCCTTCCTCCTTCCTTCATCATTTTCTCCTCCTTTCATTCTCCGCACTAAATATTTTCATGCTTGGATTTGAGTCGCCTGTTAATCAGCTCGCCTCACCCTCCGAGTTAACAGATGCTCGAGGATGTTGAAATTACTGGATGATATTTGCTGCTCCTGTGATTTCTCCCGATTTCCTTCTTTCTACCCCTCCCCTCTCTTTCTCTCCACACACTGAGCGAAACATTTATTTTAGTCTCTGGGAGGCGGACTTTCCTCGAAGCGACTAATCAGCTGCCTGACAGTTCCCTCGCGAGCTGCGTTAACTGTCGTGGAAATTGGGTACGAAGGCGCTCCTTAATTGAGCCAATTAGAGGACAAGAGTGAAAACAGATGGAGGGAATATGTCGGGGGGAGGAGGGTGGAGAGGTGGCGGGTGGTCTGCACAGCATTGTGGGTCTGCATTAGTCCTATAAGAAAGAATATCTATATGATGAATGGACTGGACGGGTGGGGGTATTCCCTGATGGTGTCACAGTAATGATGTCATTTAAACATTTGACAAAAACTCTTGATTTTGAAAGTTCGTAATTTTGTTAAAATTATAAAATAATATTTATCATAAATAAGTAATTGAACTATTAATTCTTAAAGTCTTATTTAAATGGTAGGATTGAGTCTAATAATCTTATTATCATAAATATTGCCAGTAAAATGAGATTATTTGTATTTTCTTGATTCTTCAGCATCTGTTTTATAATGTCACGTTTCAAGATGCTGATTTTCATTTCTAGAAATGTCCTGAATGTAAATAAAACAAAGAGGTAGTTATGTAATGACACATGCAAAAAATACAATTATAGCTAAAACGAATAAAAGAATTAATGTTGTTCTTAAGTCCTCAGCTTTAGTCGTTGAGCTCCTCGTTTATGTTTCCTTCACAACATTTTCTTGATTCTGATGCAGAAATCATCGACAAGTTTTATTTCTGTCTTGTTTCGAGATGCTGACACTGAACAATGTCCTAATCTCAAGCATTTCATCTTGAAGGCCGAACCTGGGATTAAATGAGTTCTTGTTTCTTGTTTCATCCTCGTTAAGATGCTTCATCAAGGTGATTTAGCTCCTAATGTGAAGAGGATGGAGGTGTGTGTGTATGTGTGTGTGTGTGTGTGTGTGTGGGCATGTATTACACTTCTCTTCCACACAAAGACGTTCCCTGGTGAGCACTTGTGCACAAATAAGACAGACAGGCACGTGTGAGCAGAAAATCATGAGCATGTTCACAGCTGCGCGTCGTGTTTGTGTGTCTTTGTGTATCACTTCGCTGTAACAGCCTCTTTCTTCCTCTTTAAATCCATCAGTGTCAACGAACCTTCAGTTTAAAGAAAAGACGCCGTAAATAAATTTGACTTTGACTTAAACAGACGCTCGTAAACAAGACAATTGCATACCCATAATGCTGCTGGCAGGAGGCCTGACGCTGCTGCATGAACACAGGGTTTACTTTTTCTTTGTTACACACAAACTGCTTGTTTGTGTGTGTGTGTGTGTGTGTGTGTGTGTGTGTGTGTGTGTGGTAAGTTGAAGGGCTGAGCGGAGACACTTTGAGGCCCCATCGTCACCTCCCCCTCGGCGCATGACTGGGTGCTTCTGAGCTCCATTAGACTCATTCTCCTCAACCCCCCCTCCTCTCCCCTCCCCACACACACACACACACACACACACACACACACATGAATCAGAACAGTGCAGCTCGAGCCGCAGCCACAGCACCCCAAACCCTCAGAGGAGGCGACGGGCGGCAGAATCCATCGCTCTGCTTCGTGCTGCTAATGTGTACGAAGGTCTGAGCTGCCATGTCCGCTGCATTGACTCACGCCGGTGAGCTGAGGCGTGTTTGACAACTTGGCACTAAAATATTCTTTTAGATCTGAATCCTGGAGGGGGGTGGTCGGTGGAGAAAACGGACAGCGTGGGACGGGGATGGATGGATGGATGTAAACGTTGTGTTTCAGCTCCTGCAGAGCGAGCCGACAGCTCTCGGTGTTTCCTAAGTGATAAACAGGTCAACAGAAGCAGTCGGTGTTTTCAGCCTCGACGCGACCTGCTGCTGCTCTGAAACTGGAGAATCGAACTTCACACTAACAGTATCTAACATCTGTAACATCTGACTGCGAGCTCAATTTGTAAAGATTTTTATTAGCTGACTGCACTTCCATACAAACATTTACTGTATATCTTATGAAAAGATCAGATACAGTAAAACTGTAATGTCATATTTGCCAGTTTGACACATTAAAGGTCTCATCCAGTCTGCAGGTCTCTGTCTATGTGTAGTGTGATTATAGATCAGGTCTAGCTTCTATATTAATACTGTGAAAGTATCAAAGCCTCAGTCCACAGAGAAATGCACACAGCCTGTATTCAGAAACTGAGCCTTAAAACCAGCCGTCAGGACTTCTGGAACTTTGTGATGTCACAACAAAGCAGTCACCAAGCCCCGCCCACCTGGACCCACCATCCAAACCTTGCAGGATTTGGTTTCTCTGAGTGTTTTTACCTGAAATATTCTAAATTTTTATTGTATCACTCAGAAAACAGTCAGCCAATCAGAAGAGAGACTCAGAGCCTCCTCTCTTCTGATTGGCTCACAGACCTGTTGTAACTAGAGCTCCAGAGAGAAGCCTGAGAGAGGAGATGTAAAACTACACTGAGATGGTTTTTGGTTCTTAAAACCACAAATATATCTTCTTATGGATCAA
The DNA here is from genome assembly GCF_002260705.1 of Seriola dumerili. NCBI lineage: Eukaryota > Metazoa > Chordata > Actinopteri > Carangiformes > Carangidae > Seriola > Seriola dumerili. Next base: position 1,068,902 of record NW_019174805.1, on the reverse strand, counting down.
CACTGGAAATTCTATCTAAAGTTGAAATATCACAAAAATCTTTTCAAGCTTAAGTCGCCATTAGAAGATGGTAAACTGTGGCCATTAAGAGAAGCACATGGTCATCAACAATACTAAGCTAGGCTGTGGCAATAAAACCAGGATTGCTTGGTATTACACCAGGCAGGTTGGGTACATGGGTTTAGACTCTGACCCGACCATATGCTGCCTCAGCAGAAATCCAGACCATGTCTTCAGGTGTCCTGTGTTGGTGACCTCAAGCCTCAGGAAGTGAACTTGAACCTGGTCCTCTGCTGTTATAGTCCATCCACCTCAAGGCTGGACGTGTTGTTCACTCTGAAGCTTTTCTGCTCACCGCAGCTTTAAAGAGTGGTTATTTGAGTGACTATAGTCAGTCTGTCCTCTCTCATGAACAAGGTGTTTCCTCCATAGAGTAAAAACTCTAGAGACCGTTGTTTCGGAAACACTCAAACAAGCCGCGGTCAGAGTCACTGAGATCACAGAGTCGTTGTGTCTCCAGCTGTTTGTTTTCACCTGCCACTGATGAGCTTCACCTGGAGGATGTAACACATTCCCTCACTGACTAGAAGGCCATGATCCCTCACCAGCTTCCCACCTGTGAACATGTACTAATGGGAAACACATGACAAACTGGAGCTACTGCCACTGGGACTTGAACCCAGTAGAGATCGAGAACTTAACCCAAACTATGAATATGGGACCACACTGCTTATCACAGCTTCACCTTGCCTTCCCTTTATGGATCTACAGGGAAGACAAAGCTTTGATAAGAAAGAAATCTAGATCAGACGGGGACGACGGCGACCGTGGGGGAACCACAGTAGAAGGAGGAAATAACAGAGGTAGAGGAGGATGTGAGGACGTGTTCGGGGGGAACGCTGAAAAATGAAACGGAAAGAGGCAGGTAAAAAGTTTCTGGCCATCCGAAACGTCTGACAGCTGTGTGCAGAAACCTGAAATCCTACAAGAGGCTTGCAACATATCATCAAAGAAGTAAGAAGGGAGAGGTACTCGTCCTTTTATAGGAGCAAACATCTTTGAAGATGCATTTTATCTGAGTTAGAAGTTCTTTCTCCGCCTAGTTTTGTCTGATGAGGCCATGGACGCAACTCATCTGTGAGCACACCTGGAGAATCAGTTTGTCAAACGGCTATGTCTTTATGAGCTCTGATCAACTGGAGCAGAGCTAACGGGCAGCTGATGGGAGGGGAAATCACATTCTCTACCAAAATAAGTGCTGCAATAAAGAAGAATGAGCACACTCACGTCAAACACCTCCTCGATGTAGAGCTCGTCGTTGACGCGGTCTCGGAGGATGTCCTGGTTCTGCCGTACGAAGGTGATGTAGGTGTCGGCCAGATCCATCCCTGGTTTCTGCGGAGGGTGGGGGGGTGGGGGGGGGCAAACACAGGCATGAGGACAGCTGGAGGGTGGTGGTCGAATACAGAGAACGATGGCAATCATTGTTTGGCCTGGTGTTAAAGATGCGAACATGGCTGGTGTTCATGGTGCGCATGTTACTACGGCCATGCTGCTCATAAGATAATATCACACTAGAGTAGAAGCCAGCTGGCTGTGCAGGACGACCTCTGCACACATTCAGAACAAAAGCAAAGCTTCAGGTTTTTCATTACGGTGAGATGGGGCAGATTCTCAAATAACACTGTCAACAGGAAGAACATACAACAATGCACAGAAAGCTGAAGTCCTGGCGTCCACCTCAACACTAGGGCTGGGTATCGAACTTTGATACTTTTATGGACCGATCGAATTGATTTTCGAGGAATAAGTGCTCAGAGATGTTATCTATCCATCCATCCATCCATCCATCCATCCATCTATCCATCCATCCATCCATGGAAACTCAAAACAGATCAGCAGTTTCTTTATGAAAAGAAAACCTTCAGTCCGAAAGTTTGTTTGCGAAACAACCCAGAAAAAAACATCCAAGTATTTTGATTCTGTTGAAGTTTTGACTTTTATTTGTTCTGTCACAAATATTTCGAGGTCAAACAAATGCTCAGTGAGACTTTATAAAGTCTGTATGAGTAGTTAATTGAGTTTTGCTAACAGTATTGATCTCCTGAAGAGAAATTCTAAAGAGAACAAATCATGACTTCAGGGTTTCGCTGTGACTCCACTGACCTGCAATAAATTTTAATTTTCATGAAGCTTTTCTTACGTGTTCTCACAGTTTACTACATTGTTGCCTTGAATTCAATTCAATTTCCATTTTATTCATATAGCATCAAATCACAACATACATTATCTCAGAGCACTTGACAGACTGATGTCAAGACCTTACAGGATTACACAGAGAAACTCAACAGTTGGCAACAATGGAGAAAAACCTCCGACCCTCACTACGGACCTTTTAGATTTAATACAGTTTGATTTTGATCCTGAACTCAGATATGTGGACATACATGAAGTTTTAACAATACAACGTTGTGTTACCTCCCAGTTTCCCAGTGATCAAACTGAAAGAGAATGATGCCAGAGATGTGAAGCAGCAGCTGCATCTCAGGAAACAACATATGCTGGTGTTCCTCTTAGGAAAACTGATTCTGTATAAAAACGAGTATACGCAAATCTATTCATAGGGCTTCAATGAACAATGAATGACTAATTTCATTATTGATGAATCTTTTATTCTGTGAAATGTAAGAAAACAGATAAAAAGCCTGTCACAGTTTTCTAAAGTGAAACGTGACGTCTTTAAATAGACGCCAACGAACAGTCAAGAACTGAAAGATATTCATATGAAAATAGAGAAACGCAGCAAATCCTCACATCTGACGAGCTCTAACCTGACGATGCCTGGTGTTTAGATACACACTGTGTTCTTATTAATGCTTTAATCAACTGACGAATCAACTTGTCCATGAGCTCTAATACTTTTGGATGTGGGCTTAAAAGCCAACTGGAAATGTGGCGTTAATTGACCTTGAATTCAATGTCAATTATCTTTATGTTGTTTGGCTTGGTGAAGAGATTTTAGGAGGTAGCTGTATGTAATAAAAAATGTCAGATTACAAAAATCAGAAGAGCAGGTGAGTACCAGCCAAACTCTGTAAACCCCTGCAAAAAAACTTTTAAATGCAATTTGAGGGAGGTTGAAAACTGCAAAATTGTGGGAAAAATAGTACAGATGCTGTAGTACAGCATCCATAAGATGAGGAAATGATTTATTAAAAACATATCCCTTCCAGCCTCTGTACAGGTTTTCGTGTGTGTTTTTGTTACACTGGTTTACACTCCAACAAGACGGGGAACAAACGTTCAGCATCACCTGCTGCTTCCTGGGTGAAAACAAGAAGAAGAAGAAGAAGAAGAAAAAAAAAAAATCTAATTTCTCCAGAAGCTGCTGGAGCTGTTACACCGCAGGAAACATTAACTGCTGAGGATGCAGCGGTTTGTTTGGCGAGGAGAGGCCAGAGGCAAGAGAAGTGGGTAAAGCCCTGTTCGTTCACACTCCCTGTTGTCATGGAAGATTACAACTGTAATGCTTATTGTAATTACTCTGACATCTTTCACACCCGTTTTCTCTGAGCCGGCAAGCGTTGGCCCCGAGGGGGGTGGGGGGTGGGGGGGTGGGGGTTGTTCTGCTCCAGCGCTGCTGAGCATGGCACGTCAAGTCCCCTGTGGTACAACAAGGATATATAGAGCCTCAAGAAACCAAGAGACCTTTTGGCTTCACTTAAAGGCAAAAGGCAGGTTATAAATTTGGGATTGCGACTATTTGCTTATCAAAGACAAAACAAACTATCACATGCTAATGGAGGAAAAAAAACAACAGTCACCTCTGTCACAAACAGCATCATCTTTGACAAGCAAAGAGGCAGCTGTGGAAATGTGGACAAGCCAGGGAGTTTAGAGACAGCTCCCTCTCTCGACGCTGACTTCCTGTGATAGGGATGCCTGATTCGCACAAATTCATGTTTTTTTAAGTAATTTTTAGATAACACTTTTGGTACATAGGTGCAAATAAACAAATTCTAACTGTTCTCTAAGCAGAGCTCAAATTCTACTTTACGCATTCGCACAATGCTTGATGTACGCTTGAAGTAAAGTTTGTCATTTGGCAGCGCCCATATATTTCAGTCCATGCAGCTGGCACATACATCCACGTGTAAATGCATCCACCCACGCAGACACCTAATATATATAGAGTTGAGATAATAATCATTTAGTTGGCTGACAGAAAATTCATCGACAAACTTTTTGACAATCAATTAATTACTCAAGTGGTTGCAACTTCTCCAATGTGAGGCATTACAGCTTTTTTTTCTGCATTCCTAGAAAAATCAAACACAATGTAGTGTAACCTCTCTGATAGTCAAACAACTGGTGGAAAACAACAATCCCAGCAGCTGTTTCCGAGGCCACTAACAGCGAGTGACAGACCGAGATCAGTCAGAGTCGCTCGGCTGTAATTCAGACAGACTGCTGGACGAGAAAACCTGCAGATACCAGGGGTTAAAGTGGGGTCACATGGCTGCAGGGGCATCTGTTGTGTGTGTGTGCGGGTTTGTCTGTGCAGGTAAAAGAGGGGTTGTGTGAGTGTAATGTTCATCCAGAGAGAGAGAGAGGGAGGGAGAGTCAGGCCTAGTGATTGGCAGGCCTGTCAGAATCCCCATAATCCTCCAGAGCGAGTGGAGAGGAGAGGGTCTGGCAGGTCGAGGATCATTGTCGACGTCTTGATGAGAATGAAAGAATGAACCACGTACGTGTTACAGTACTTGTCATGTTCTGTTGTAGCAGACACTTTCAGGTCAGTCCCACGTAAGCACAGATACATTTCAAAACTGTTTACATGTCAGACGTTTTCTCTTCACGCCGAGCCTTTATCAATCATTTTCAGAAAGTTCTCCATCCAGACAGGACGTCTGCCAGGGGATGTGGACGACGTTGACCCTTCATCAACACTGTCAAGATCATTATTGTTCGATGAGTGCAGGTAGTCTCACACACTGGGCTCTTTCACCTCTCCACGACTTATCCAAACTCCGTCCTCCTTCAAGTCCTGAGTGCAAAGGTTCTCGAGTCCTTTCCTCAGTACACCTGCCTGCTGAGTCAGGACTGAAGGGCGCCCTCCTTCAGCACTACTTCACCACTTGTGTCCACCAGCGGATTCCTGGGTTACTGCCACAACAAGCCTCCATGACCCTTCTGGCCACAGCTCAAGCCAAACAAACAAGCCTTCGCAACACAGGTTTTAAACATGGCTGATTCTACCGTCATGTTCCTAACGGTGCATGCACACCTGGAAAGGGGCCAGGATTTACTGCACTTGTCTGCAGACCTCCCAAACAACCTGATTCACCAAGTGGTGGTCAGTTCACATATGTCCACAGATATGATAATGTAAAGTTGGTCACCCCTGGCCTACCATGTTCTGGCACCAGGTACACCTATGAACTACCTCTGGCTTGAACATGGTGTTTGCACAGAAGGCCAAGTACCACACTTTGTAGATCAGGTAATCAGTTTTAAGTAATCACCTCCCCCTAGATTTCTCTCCACCGTGTTTCCAAGCGAGGACCTTACCAGAGCGTCCAAGATAACCAGATACTCAGAACGGTTTGCTGTATCGACCTGCAGTCGAATTAATGCTACATTCTCGTGATTATTCCCACAAATACTGAAAAAAACAGGGTCCATCTTCTATCAATGAGTTTGGTTGCAAAACTAGAGCTTTGTATAGAGATAGGCCTATTTGCAATATTCCTAGAGCTCCTCTCGCACCAAACAAGTGACATTCTGCATCTGATGAGTCAGTTTTGAAACCCAGTAATCATCATGCCGAGACCCCAGCATCAGGCAACCTGCTGTGGTGTTTGGTGGGTCAACATGGCAAGTTACTGTACTGGTATGTTGGTATGCATAATAAGAAGTGGGAAACTACCACTAGCAATATGACATAGAGAAGCTGACTGCTGTTTGTTGAAAGTGTTGGGACAAGAATTCTTATAATTAATAGAATTTAACGAGGTAACATTACAGTTTCAGTATGTTCATCTATACAAAAACCTACCAAGCTGTAAATGAATTATTTTAAAAGCATATAATCATTTTCAAGTAGTATTTGTTTCCTTTTAACTATCTTGGGCACAATGTTTATTTGTCACCATACTAAAAGAGAGATTTGGGAACGTACAGAACTCGACCTCGAAGTTCAAATTCTGACATAAATGCTGGAATTGTACGTCTTAACCTCTTCGTTAACAACTCTGGGGACCTATGCAGACGAGGGTGTTAAAGGTAGGTCGACGTGCACTTCTCTCATGTCTTGACAATGCCTTTGTGTGAACTTGCACATGAAGCAAGTTGATTGGTTGATTCACCTCCTGTCGGGAGGTGTGTTTTCAAATGGAGATGAAACTAATGTAAACGTACTACATAGGTGTTTAAAAGAAACTGCCGCACAAAAAAAAACCCGAGCAACCTCCACACACTTTTGTGGAACCTGGAAAAATATAGTTCATGCATAACTCTGACTTTAAAAGAAAGAAATCCAACTCTTACTATACTTTGAAAAGTCATTGTCCTTTGGTGTGAGACTGCTTTTCATGGTTTGGCCCATGCCCCTTAGTTTCAATGAAGGGCAATATCAATCCTAAAACACACAATGATACTTTACACAATAGTGTTCCCCCAAATTCGAATTAGTAATTTGTGTTTATCCCTTTCCTGTTTCAACATGACAATGTACGGTGGCCCTGAGAGCTCAAATTCACCAAATACACAAATGCGCTGCAAATACTCACAACAAAACGTTAGTGTTTCCAAGGGACACACAAAAAAAGTGATGAACCCGGCTGGGACGCAGTTGTTAGTTCAAGTATTATAATACATCCATGCAAAAGTGCGTGTCAGCCTGGTACATCACTTCCTTTTTTGTGTCCCCTGGAAACACTTCCATTGTGTCCCAGTGGTTTGGCACATGCCCCTTAGTTCCACTGAAGGGAAATATCAATCCTAAGACAAACAATGATATTTTACACAATGGAGTTCCCCCAAATTTGAATTAATAGTTTGTGTTTGTCACTTTCCTGTTTCAACATGACAATGTACAGTGGCCCTGAGAGCTCAAACACACGAATTCGCTGCAAATATTCCCAACACAACGTTAAGTGTTTCCAAGGGACACAAAAACGTGATGAACCCGGCTGGGACGCACTTTTTGTATTATAATACATCTATGAAAGTGCATCTCAGCCTGGTTCATCACGTTTTTGTGTCCCCTGGAAACACTTCCATTGTGTTGTGAGAATTTGCAGCACAAGTGTTGTAAAAACTGATGAAGATATTGTCTGAATTTCTTTGTGTTTTGTATATTTGAAAGTTTCTTAAGTTGCAGTGCGTTGAGCGTTTTCAGGGCCACTGCAACAATGCCCCTGTGCACAAAGACAGATCCATAAGGAAATGGTTTTCCCCGTTTGCTGTTGTAGAACTCGACTGACCTCAACCCCAACCTCAAACAACTTTTAGATGAACTGAAGACCCCACTGTGAGCCAGGCCTCATCACCCGGCATCAGTGTTGGACCTCACTAAAGCTCTCATGCAGCCTGGTTCAAACATCTGGTGGAAAGACTGAAAGCGGAGGAAGAGTAGTAAGTAGAGTGGTAGACAAGTAAAGTGAGGGTGGAGGAAAAAAAAAAGAAAAAGAAAAAAAGATTAAGATCAACGTATCAACAAACTATATCTGTACGAGAGTGGATGGGGTCAAAGCGAGAGAAGAATCTGTGCAACACCATTCGAGTGTGTCCGTGTGCGTGTCACTGGCAACATATCACTGCCCCTGCTGTCACTTGAGACATCAATATCCCCCCTCCATCCCCTTAAGGCTTAGTCTCAGTCATTTACCTCTCTTTTCTCTCGCTCTGACGAGGTGACAAAGCAGCATGACAGATCCGAGATGCCGGCACAGTTCCAGCCACCGAGATTAAGACTTTAACACGAGAGGAAAGAAAGACAGACAGAAAGAAAGAAAGAAAGAAAAAAAAAAACATACAAGCAGCTGAGCGCTCTTGTCACGCTCTGCTCTCGGCCTGTTTTGTCTCCTTCACTGTTTCTTCACTTGTAGCCAAACACCAGTAATCCCCTTCCCGCCCGGATAATGGCCGCCTCGTTGCTCGTCAACATTTGACAGCCAAAAAAAACCAAAACAAAACAAAACAAAATACTGACTGTAAAATCAAGCAGTGCTCAGATACAGACAGGGAGGGGGAGAGGATTGAAGTGGGGGGTGGGGGGGGGGCTGTTGATAATGAGCAGTTAGCATTGGAGGAGGAGGGGGAGGAGGAGGGCAGTGAAATGCCAGGTAATTACGCACCACTACCGGCCCCCGTTTCCTGCCCTGGATTAATTTCGTTTCTGCCAGGTGCAGGTTGTGTGTGTACAAAGATGTGTATCTATAAAAGCATGATGTCCTTCTATAATTTAAACAACTGCTTTTTAATCATACTAAAATACAGAGAAGAAGAAAATATTTGTTGCTCATGTTGCATGTGTTTTATCCAAGAGTTGAAAAAGACATGTTTGATATTTTTGGATAATTTACTGAACGATTCTGTAAATGTTCATTAATCGATGATTTGAATAATCTTTTCAACTTTATTCATTTTGCAGCCAATATTTTCAAGTTCTTTTTTTCTCAAGTTATAAAGTTTTTTGTGAATATTTAAAACTTTAAATGTGTATCACACATGTGAAACTTTGTGACACGTAGTGAAATGTTAAATATATTTAAAATGTTGTGTAAAAGCATTTCTGTCCGATAAACTGCATCTTTTACGTGTGTGAACTTATTCTCCACATGATATACTGTTCATGTGAAAGGTACTGTTCATGTGATTTTTTTTCTATCCGACTCAAACACAAAGGTCACACACAGACTAAGGTTTTTCTTTCATTGGTGCGCTGGAGGAAGGAACTGCAGGTCAACCTGTTTGTATACTGTTGTCTGTTTGTTCTGTGTTGTTTTTATACTCTACATCACAATCAATGCATTTCAACATAGTACTTTACTTTCATATCTGTGGTGTATTTTGGTTTTATGATAATGAAAATTTACTATTTTAATTACACTGTACATGTAAAAGCCCAACTAGGGGCGAGAGTTGATCCCCTGACAAGAACTAGTTAACATGTTTTTAAATTCTGTGTGGTGCTTTGGGCCCCTGAAAGGCCGGGAGCGGCCCTGCAGGACTGTGTTTCTGTTAAAGATGGTGAAGAGCCAGTGACGACGATAACTCTTCCAATGTTTGTGTTCCTGCTTTGCCAGCGTGCATATGTTTGATAGGAGCATGTGTGGCTGCCACCGTCACTGCTATCTTGGCTGTACAGGCGTGAACACGTCGGTGCTGCTGAACACGTGTGAGTCAGTGTGAGAAACACACACTGAACCTCTCCAACCCCGAACACTGTCAGTGACGTCACGCCACAGATCCTGCACTCGAAGAAAGTATTAATGCTGAATTAATCTTCGATCCAGGACTGCGTCTGGAACAAATGGGGTCATGGGTACTTTTCTAAGGGTGCCATCAAAGGAGAATATAAACTATAATGTTTACAGATACACCTGTACACCAGGTGAGAGCTACAAAGATAATATCAACTCTAATGAAAAATGACATTAGACACATTAGATATAAAGTAAAACTAATGCTGTTTTGGTAAAACTAAAGAAATGAGAATTTATAGGAAAAAATGTAAATACTATATATATAATGTAAAAAATCATATTAATTGTCTCATATTTATGATAAACTTTATGATACATTAATGATAATGGTGGTAACAGCTACATTATGGCGATATAAATTTACTTCATAATAGTTTGTCATAATTATATTAAAAACGTGTCTGACAATTAAAGGTGAAAATCACAGGCATGATTCTGTTGACAGCTCTGAGCTGATGTGTTGTGAGTTATAGTTTTAGAGACTGACATGACGAGCTGCTCACTGCTCAGCTCCACAAACGCTGTCCGTCATCGCTACGGCGTCGTAGCTACGGTGATGGAGAATGACGTGCGCTAGGGCGGCGCGATGTCACATGGTGATTATTTTCGCAGATATTGCGACGTTTGATTTCAATTGGAATGATTGTTTTTTCTATTTCACTTTCGATGATGATGTGATTTTTGTTTGAGGTTGTACCAAACAAACATGTTCCTTTACGTGCGGAGGATATGATTTGTAGATCGGCGGCGTCTCTGCAGCGCCACAACGCTTATGGCGTAACAAATTGTGGCTCCTGTGATTTGGATATTTCACTTATATTAAGATTTCAATTATATTTTGATTAATTGTGCAGCCCGAACACTGAATTACTGACGCACAGACTCATCACTCTGTGGGTTGGTTTTTTTAAACACAAAAAACACTCAGTCTGCTCACCAACTTTATAAACATCAAAACAGTGGAGCAGTGGTTCCCAACCTGTGGGCCACAAAGGTGTTAACAAGTGGGCCAACAAACCATTTGCAAAACAACACAATTTTAGTGAAAAGATCTTCTTATATTATAATTATATTATTGTTTTAAATCGAAATGATCTTAAAAAACACTGTGAAAAGCCAATGATAGGAACTTTTATGTTGTCCCTGGCCGGACCACATCCAACACCTGCTTTTAATTTATTTTATTTATCTTTTTTACGTCAGTCCGATTTTGCGCTAAAATTCATTCATGGGGAAACTTGGGAATCAAAATACATCTCTGGTTAGCAACAGGAAGAGTGAAAAGGAAAGAGTCAAGAGACAGATGGTGGATCGACAAGTGATCCATTCAATCCTGAACGTTCGCTCGTTATCATTCAAATTAAAAGCGCTCTGGGAAGACGTTATTTAGCCTCGTAATGTTGCGGGGTCCGATGTGGCTGCCATGAAGCGGGAAAGGTTGGGGGAACCACTCGCTAACTCACCTGATAAACATTAACTGGCCGAAGCTGATAAAATCTAGAAATGACGAGGAACTACTTAAAGCATGATTCTGACCGTGACGCAACTGGGCAAAGGTTCAAGTTAAAGAGTAAAAGGTGAGATTATTTTCATAGCCAGGTAAGAACATCAGTGACAGACAGACAGACAGACAGACAGACAGACAGGTTTGTCCAGGTGGAACAACGTCTCAAAAACAAGTTGAAAGTAAAATATAAACGTAAGAAGTAACACGTTCAAATTGTCACTTAAATAGAAATAGATAGAAAATCTGTAGAATGTAAACACTCCAGGGTGAAAGCTTCATCTTTTCGTGACAAGGAGGCGGAGCCGTCTAACGAGGTGGCTCAGTGGCCCCGCCCCCTACTCTCCACCCCCCCCGCCTCCTTGCTCTTCATCCCACCTGGAGAAGAGGCTTACCTGCGTCAGGTTCCCTCCACACAAAAGACCAAAAGGCCAAGGTAGCGGTTACATTATAATTTCAGTGGAGGGGGAGGCGGCTGAGGAGGAAGTCTGGACGGGAAACCAGAGAGCATGATGGGACAGGTGGGGTGTGGCGCGGCGGGGCAGAGGATTAAGGAGGTTGCGTGAGGTCGTGCTGCTCTTTATCTCAGCTGATCAGTGACTCAGGGCGTGTGACATACAAAATACAGAGAGCGCCGTTTCTGCACTTAACAAACTTATTCTGTATTTTTTAATTTAGTAACATGAACCTATGAATTACTTAATAAAACTCAGAATTTCATATATACTATTCATGTATCTCAAGATGCTAATTGGCCTTAAATGAAATACAAATCAACTTCTACAATGTAGTTTTGCCTTTTTAAAATAAGAAAATGAGTGAATTAATAATTCATACATGTTAACTAAAATCCATCATATAATTTTCAAATCATTTCAGCTGCGATTTCCATGAAAAAACACGTAATAAACACACGAGTCGCCTGATTTCTACATGAGAGAGGACGTCAGTTAATAGATTAATACACCTACTATACATATATCCGTCTGGTATCAGGTCAGGAAGCTTCTTAATGAGGAACAGTGAAAGGTCTGGACTCCTTTTCATCCTGAAGACGCGGTTTATATATCGGTATATTATCACTGTGATATCAAAGACGTCCACAGGTAAAGTGCTGAGGTTACACCTGGAGTGAAGTTGATTTAACGGCGTTAATCATATGAACCAGAAACATCATTGATCTGTGATAACATGTGTTAAAGTCATTTACTTCTATAATATTTACCTGTGGAAACTGCTGCGGGGTTAAAGGAATAGTTCAACAGGTCGAACACCTTCACTGGCCAGTTTGAACTCTGAATCTGTTTAGTGACGTCTGACTACCTTCTCTACACACCGTGAGCTTTTCTGTGTCTGGTTGTGTTGGTTTTTTCTTTCCCTCTCTGCTGTAGCGATCTTGATCTCAGCGACTTCACCTGATTAAATAAAGGTTACACTGAGCGTTAGATGAGAGGGTTGATATCAGTCTCATCATGTCCGTTAAATGCAAAGCTGCAGCCGGAAGCTTAAAGACCGGGAGCGAGGCTCGGGCCGATATTCAATAATATCAAATATCATGATGTTTCAGGCCGTATGTGATATTTTTCTTAAACTGTTAAACTGTTTAGTGGCAGAAGCATTTACACCTGAAACATAAAATACAATAATCTAATAATTGCCAACAGAATCAGTGACTTCTTTTCAAATCACTTCTTTTTTATATTTCTTGATGTGATGTTGTTTTTTTTATCCTCCTCCTATTGTTTTCATTGTGTCTTTATTGCTTTTATACAGCGTCTACTCTCTCTAATTGTCCTCATTTATACTGGAGTATATTGTATGTGTGTGTCTTCACTCTTAACTTTACCTTCATTCTGTCCTGCTTCTGTTTGGCCTTACTGTTGTTTTCATATTGCCTTTGAGCCGCTTGTAAACTCGGTTTTTAAAGGTGATATATGAATAAAATTATTATTATCACATAATTACATGTTACAAAAAAAACATCTGAAACATTAAATACGTATATACGTTTTACTAAAATCAATCTCATGTAGATGTTACTGTGGTTTCTGTACCTTTAATTGCTTTATCTTGTTAATGTGCATTTTCATTGTAAGGTATTATTGTTTATTGTTTTACACGTAGAGTTATTCAAATGATTTTCTTTGTTCTGCTTTGTTTCTCCTTTATTGATATAGTGTCAATATATACAGTATATATATATATATATAATATATAAAAGGTAGTATTATTTTTTTGTTGTTGTGTGTGGACCCCAGGAGGACTAGCGACCACTGTGTGGAAGCTAATGGAGATCCAAATAAAGAAATAAATACGATATATGATAATACTGTATATTGTGATATTTGGCCTGGACTATATCGAGATATTAAATTTTGGATATCCCCAAAGCGTAGTGGGAACAGGGTGAAACAGTTTGCCTGGCCCCGGCCTGAAAGTGCCTCTAAAACTTAGTAATCAACACAACATCTGTTTCATCTGTATAAAAAAAACAAATGGAAAGAAATAGTCCAGAATACAAACGGCAGACTTTCATTCGTACAGTTTTTTTGTTCGAGCTGCAGCATGTCGAGAAGAAAGGTTGAGGGTTTTTTGTTAGCTTCAGACAGAGCCAGGCTAGCTGTTTCCCCCTGTTTCTAGTCTTTGTGCTAAGCTAAGCTAACTGGCTGCTCTGCTTAGCTTCATATTTACAGAACAAACGTGAGAGCGGCAAATTAGCATCTCTCCCAGAACGTTTAAGGTTAATGAAAGTTTGTAGTTAATATGAAATAGAAAAAGATTAAAACATTAATTCCAGAAATTTGGCCTCTTGTATAAAAGTCAAATGTGTTCCATGTCCATCCACCACCCTGATGTAATAATCGCTAAGGATGCTGGGATACTGGACAGAGGGCAGGTGAAGCTGAGCATTAAAAATAATTAAGCAATCAAATAAAATAAAAATAGTTAAATTATCTGCGGAGAGCATCAATATTATTTGGTGTTTGGTCATGTTCAATAGGAATTTTCTTTTTTCTTTTATTGTAGCAGTCAAAAACATCTAATTACAGATTACTACTCCAAGTTAGAAGGACAAAATATTTTCTTTTTAAGTATTAATTTTCATTTTGGGTGAAAATCTCCTCCAAAGAGTTTGGATTAAAGCCCGAGAGGTTTGGAACAACTGATTTTAAAATATCTTTAATCCCAGCGGACGCTTTTAAAAAAGTGCCAGGATTCATATTAGAGATGGAAAATGTAAAACGTGCAAAAAATTAAAAACAAATCCAAAACACAGAGGAATTGTACTTTGTTAATATTGAGCTGTTAATCACTTTAGCAAATGAGGGGTCACCTTCTCTTTGTGAGATCTAATTCTGGAGACTGAACCTGTCTCTCCTTCACACCTCGAACGTGGCGACGTAAACGCCTCGTCACCTTGACACTTTAACTCCTGCTTCGTCGTCTCCTCCTCCCCCTCCTCCTCCTCCCGCTCGCCTTGACGCAGCCCCTGATCTTTGCCACGCCGCCATCGTTCATTAACCACTGAACACCCGAACGCCGCCGCCGCCGCCGCCGCCCACAAACCGACACCGCAGCAAAAACACATCTCCAAGGAAGAGTGCAATTAATTAGGCTTGTTGTGTGATCTTTGGCTCCGGAGCTGCAGATGGAATAAAAACCCTCTTTATATTTCACACATGTTTAACACCATGTGACGACAAACTTAAAAAGAAAAAAGAAAAAGGAAACAATATAACAAATAAACAACATGAAAAAACAACAACCAACAAGCACATGAATGAGTGCAAAGAGCGGCCGCTTTGCATTTCCAGGCTGCTTCCTTTTTTCTTGTTTTTTTCACCAGACACTTCCACCGTCTGAATGTGGATGGAAACACAAATATGGAAAGTGACTGTGACCGACGGGGTGAATAATAAAACGGCAGGCAGATCGACAGACTCACAGGGACTTCCACATATTTGGCAGCTGCTTTCACCTTTCAGAGGAGGAGGAGGAGGAGGAGGAGGAGGAGGAGGTGGAGGGGGGGAGGAGAAGGAGGAGAAGAAGAAGAAGAAGAAGAAGAAGAAGAAGAAGAAGAATGACACTGAAGTTCAGCTGGGAAGATCTGGTTTCCAGCAAATAACAGGTTTCCTGTGTGAGCGGTGAAAGCAACAGCTCGGTGCTCTCTCTGTTTCCAGGAACAAAAACATGGCTACTCACTGTGAAAGAGAGGATTGAAGAGAAGAATGTCCCTTCATCGTATCTGGAGAGCTTGGAGAGGACGCCGTCTAAAACACCGGCAAACTGCACACAGGAGGGGAGGGGGGGGGGCAATAAACATTTAACAACTTCATTTTCCCTTCAGGTGTAATTAAACTTTTCATCATGTAAAAATCTGAGTCATTTTAAATACAAGATAAAAAAATAAAAAATAAAAAAAAGATCCTAATATATAAAAAGAAATTTTTTGAAAAATGAGCCTAATAAATAAATAATAAATAAATAAATAAATAAACAAAAAGAAAAATTATGTCTAAAAACTATAAAACTATATAAAACTATATCTAATGTATAGAAATCAAATAAAAAAATAAATCCTACAAATGAAAAATAGGCTATATGGATAAGAATTAATATGAAAATTTAAGAAATAATATACAATGTGGACAAATCCATTGTGTTCCCAATAGTACAGCTTGACTAATGTTTTTTTAATAAAAAAAAGATAATAAAATATAAATTAAATAATAATAAAAGAAAAAAACAAAACGAAAAGTGACAAAATAAAAACTATATAAATATGTTAAATTCCCTCAAGAAAGAGAAAAAATAAATAGATCCAAAAAAATCCATAAAATTCATATAATAATTTAAAACAAATCTATATTAAAAATGTTAATCATATTTCCAATTAGAGTTCAATTTGCCTGCTACTTTAAATTTTATATTTAAAAACATAAAGGTAAATAAAAATGACAACAACAAAAAGATAAAGAGTGAGAGGATTTGACTGGAGGATAAAAAGAGATTTACCTTTGAGACGAGGGAAGAAATCATTTCTTTGAATGCCTCGTCAATCAGGACATCGATTTTGGAGTGGTACTGTTGCTGCAGAGGGGAGGGGGTGTGTTTGTGTGTGGATGGGGGAGACATTAGGGGGAAGGGGGAAGGGGGGGGGTAAAAAGCATTATTTCATTATTTTCATAAAACTGATGGGACACAAAGGCTTAAAAAAAATGACTCCTCGCCTCCCTGATACTGAACAACAGCATTGTCTGTGCTGTAAAAGACAGAAAGAAAAACCTACAACACTATGAACATCAAGTCCTCTCTCACACACACGCAAGCACGCACGCGCACACACACACACACACACACACACACACACACACACACACACACACACACACACACCCCTCCCCAACACGGCGAGGTGTGAAAACCTTCCCATCCGTGTAACGCCGCTGAGTTAAGCAGCTAATAGGACCATTATGCAGCTGAATGACATTCCCGTCTGCGCTGGAAAAGCGAAGGAATCTGAAGGATACTTTTTGTGCGTCTCCCCACAATTAGAGCAGCCTTGTATTTCTCTAAAGCACCGGTCCAGCTGCGAGGACCAAAGGCTCACACAAGATTCAATTAATCCGCCATTTCATGTCTCGTTTGGCACCCCCCCCCCCCCCCCACCTAAAAACATATTCATGGCACCTTTTCCCTTGAAGGAAGGAGAGCAGAAAAAAAAAAGGCTGGGGCTGAGCGCTGAATGGCAGCAGCAGCAGGGGAGTTCATCTCTTGGCGACAATGCCCTTTCACTGGCCGTCTAAAGAACACCCAAATTAAAAATTTCAATCAACAAAGAGCACAGATCGCTGACAAATTGCGGGTCCAGGGAGGTCACCGCTGCCGGCCCTAATTTTGTTTTTTTCTTCTTTCTTTTTCCCTCCACAAGTCGGCAAAATGGCAGCTCTCTTTCAGCGCCGAATCTTTCAGGCAAATCTTGAGAGGTTTTCTTTTTTTTCCCTCTTCTTACTTCAATTAACATCGCTGCTTTTTCCTTCTTCTCCCTTTTTTTTTTTTCTTTCTACAAAGACGCCCACAAAATAAAAAAAAAAAAAAGCAGAGAGAAGGAGATGAAGAAATTATTTGGTCTTTGCCATGTGCACAGCAAAACCTGAAAAGAACAATTACTGCTTTTAAAAACATTTATCTGGTCATTGAGCTGCAGCCACCGCGGCTACTTCAGCTCTCTGAGATGTTTTAGATTCTGAACCGGGTCACATTTTCAACACGACCCCCCCCCCCACACACACACACACACACACTCTCACACACACACTCTCACACACACCAGCAAAAAAATGAATTAGCATTTTCATTGATTTGAGTTGATCACATCAGTCAAAGCAGAGGAGTTGTGGACGAGCGGTGGAAGAATTTGTCAGCGAGGCGTCAGAAATGGTCGATCGCAAATTGTCCGCACCGTAGGTCTGGGTCAAGTTCACATTGACACCTCTTCAGACCGGCTGGTCAGGGGTCAGAGGTCAGGAGGCCTCATTCACAGCACCTACTGGAAAACTGAGCCGTAGACGTGGAGGATCACTGCGGCTGCTGAAATCAGGAAGTTTCTCACCATGTGTAGTTGTGCGTTTCATAATTGTGGCATCAGATAAACATGCGTACTATATATTTTTATCTTAGCAAGTTTACATCTTACACTACACCACACATGAAACACAACAGCTGCTCAAACCGCCAACAGCTGGATGAGCTCACCACTCATGACTCCACACGGAAGAAGCAAAGAAATTAAATTCTGATAAATCTAATGTCGATGACTTTAAAGGTTTGTGATGGTTGAGGTAACCTGACGAAGGCCTTCGCAGGAAGGGGAGGCACTTTCAAAATAAAATACTCAGGCAGGCAATTTTGATGAACCATGTCATGTGACGTAGAAGGAGGAGCCGCAGTCTGAGGAGCTATTGAAATCTAGTTATCCTGCCAGTAGACGATTCTTTCTGATCGTTGCACGTAAAAATCAACAGTCACCTCTCTGCAGCTGCCTGGACTTCCTCCCTCGTAGGAAGCCGATCGGTCCAAACAGCTAGGAGTTCAACAAGATGGATTCACGATTGTGAGAAATCCTGCTGCTTTGCAAAGTTACAAAGATCTGAGAACTGAACACTTCAGCGTGAGCGCTTTCTTCTGCAGAGGTTGAATTATTTTAACGTTGACAGACGCCTGATTGTGTTATTTTTTAAATGAGATGCAACAGCTTAAAGTTTTAATTTAAGCATGTGCAAGTGGCTCGTTGTGAGATATACTGTGTGTACATACATAAAAACACAGAGCACATGAATACAATACCAAGACCAAAAGATAAAGGACAATAAGTTAATAAAAACAAAACAGAAACAGTCGTTAGTCGACAATAAGTTCAAACAACATCGACTTTTTTCCTCCTAGAATTTAGGCGGGAGATTGAAGAGGAAATAAAAGAGTTCTTTATCATTTGAACTGTGATTATTGTCTTTTTTTTTTATTGTGTTTATGTTTCATGTTTTTATGCTGCAAAAAGAACTTCCTCAATCAAATATTCTGAAACAAAAAAAACAAAAAAAAGGAAACCATGGGGTTTTCACCTAATGCTGATGATATGATGCTTTACATTACTGGTGCTCAGTCCAGGTCCTGGATCGCCCCAGCTCTGCATGTTTTCCATTTTCTTTGCTTCACCTGCATCTAATGACCATGACCAGGTGTGTTCAGTTCATCAACAACTTCTCAGGTGTGAGCACAGTAAGGAAACTATGCAGAGCTCTGGCTCTCCAGAGGCCGCTGTAGCTCTGAAATGGACCTTAAAACGAAGGTATGTGTGTGATTCCTGACGGACCGCACCATGTGATTAATGGTGTCGGAGAAGATTTAAAAACACATCAGTCTTTTTCTGATGGAGTTCATGTGGAGAGGTGTGAGAGGAAAGTAAAGGCGATGAGGCGATGGAGGGACTTACCCATTGTTTGTCAATCTGGGATTCAAACAATGATGAGCAGGACACATGGACATGAGGGACGGGCGGGGAGGGGGGGGGCATGAGACAAAGAAAAAAGAAGGCAAACATAGTCAGATAATCAGTTTAAAATAAAACAAAACGTTGAAAAGCATTTCTTCAACCTAAACACGTATGTTTTTCCACAAATGAAACGTGGTCGTGAAATCTCTCCGACAGCCGGTTCACTGACGCTTCCAGTTGTCCTGTTGTCGTTACAACTTTTTATTTACATTTCCATCACAGCTTTGACCTTGAATCAGTTATTTCACCATGTTCTCCAACACCAGACGCACATTTCATTGCGACACCGATGAAGAGAGTGATTGTCAGAGGATTTTTTTGAGTCCAGTGAAATCCGGCATTATCACACATCTCCCGGTCTTTGTGGCTCCTGATACGTCTCCACACTGTGGGCTGTAAAAATCAAACATGTAAAAAACCAGCACAAAGCGGATGAGTTGTAAAAAGCTTTTTCCTCCCCAGAAAACTCCACAGAACAATTCAGGCTTCAATCAGAGACTCCGAGCATTTAATCATCAAGGTCGCTCAGACGCAGCGTTTGGGGCTGAATGAAGTTCAGCCTGACAAACTGAATGATTGTCGGACTTCATGAAATCAGTTTGCGCTTCTTAAGTGGACGCACACAAAATGCTCAGATTTTATTTTATCTTATTTTATTTGTTGCCATCTCCATTGAAGACGTTTAATACATTATCATCTCATAGACTCCTTATGATGATTCTGCTGGAGGCAGAAAGAAACGAGCGGAGACGATTTCTTCTTCTTCTTCTTCTTCTTCTTCCAGAGAGAAGATTTTTCACTTTGCCATTATTTTCTTTTCACGACACATTTGGCTCTCTGCGGCCATGACCTTGGTGGGGTTGCGTAAATATCTGATTAGTGCTGCGGCCGAGGGGAGCGCCGAGGGGAGCGCCGAGGGGAACCCAACAAAACACGAGCAAATTAAGAAAACGTCTCCGCCGGTTTGACAACACGTGCGCTGCAAATACACACAACACAGCCAAGTGTGTTGTTCGAAGCTTTGTGACTTTCGCAGCTGTTGAAGGCGATTACGATATAAATAAACTTTATTACCATTACTCGTCAGTGGCGTTGGAAATCAAGCTGTTAATGAGCTGCAGTCAGAGTCAAGACGTAAAGGCCCATTTCTGAAAACATGAACCTGCTCTTCAGCTGCATTAACACCAGATACAGACTCTGAACTTGTCTTGTATTGTGCTAAACATGTAAATTCACCTCACTGTTGACACTGTACACGCACTCTTATTTCTTGTGGCGAGTTTTTCATCACATTCATTGTTTTTTTCATTTATTCTTTACTCATCAGCTGATTTGTCTCCATTTTATTACTAAGTGAAGATATGGGGGCATGTGGGGCGACACTTAATTTCTCACAGAGAAACTTTTAAGTACATATGATGAACTTCTAAATTATTCTATATATATATATATATATATATTATTATTATTTAAAGCTCCATCCAGCCTAAAGGTCTGTGTCCATGTGTAGTGTGATTATAGATCAGCTCTAGGTTCTATATTAATACTGTGAAAGTATCAAAGCCTCAGTCCACAGAGAAATGCACACAGCCTGTATTCAGAAACTGAGCCTTAAAACCAGCCGTCAGGACTTCTGGAACTTTGTGATGTCACAACGAAGCAGTCACCAAGCCCCGCCCACCTGGACCCACCATCCAAACCTTGCAGGATTTGGTTTCTCCGAGTGATGACCACAAACATATCTTCAACACTTGAAATAAAACACAGAAGAAGAGGAAGATGTGCAGCTACCTATGATGGTATTAACACATGACCACCTACACATCGTGGCTTTAATGTGGAAATAAATTCCTGTTGCTTGTTATCATAAACTGAGATGTGTAAAATATGGGACCTTTAATTTTACTATAAAAGATGAAAATACCCAACAGCATATAAATGAGTTCACATTACAACAATAAAATGTTAATAAACTATAACAAAAATTTGATAAATAACAATTTCAGCACTATCCTTTATAAAATTACATTTTAATTAGACGGGGCAGCATTTTTATTAATTTTATGGAAAACCGTTGTGTACTTTTGTCACATGATGAAAGTATGAAATGAGAATATTAAATTACAGCAGCAGAACCCGTTAGTATGTGGAAGCTGTGTGTTGATATAATAGTGTGTCTCTGTGCAGGCATTTATTCAGCGTGTGTCGGCAGGAATAAATGGACAGATGGTGTTTTCGAGCGGCGGCGGCTTGTGGAAGCTGGAGAAGAGAGGAAGCTGAAGGTTAAGAGAACAGCGAGCTTAGCTCTCTGTCAAGACTGCCAGCGGCCAAGGGTTTCGCTCTCAGCGACGCCAAGGCTGCCGCCTCACACAGGCTTCACGGTCATCCATTTAACAGCTCGTGTCGAGCGTTTGGCCGTTTCAAGTGAACACAAATACACCTCAACTCCCCGTCTGCTGGATGTTTGGAGGGAAACAGTCACGTTTTAGTGGCTGATCTGACAGTCTGACTCGACCTGTTCAGTGTGAAGGCTGAAAATAAAAGATGGCTGAGGATTTTTAGAGGCTGACAGACTTTCACTCTGTCAGGAACAAGCCTCTGATGGTGAGCTGTGAGATGTAAACTGAAAAACACAAACATCCATCCATCTTAAGTGATTTCGTCTGACTTTCAGCCAAGAATCGTTTTTCTACAAACACGAAAAAATATTCTGCCAACGTGGAGACGATTCCTCTTGTTCCAAGTTTCTTCTCTTGTTTCTCTTTTTTCCAGGAATTATAAATTATATCAGAAAAAATTAGTTCATTTCAATGGAATAAACAACGAGTGGAGTCGTGGAGTAAATCTGTGCGGAGCCTTTTGTTCTTTTAGTTCAGATTGGATGAACCTGGACATGACAAGTGGAAGAGTCCTCAGAATCCTGATCATTTGCACAATGTTTTCATCCTATCTGCAAAAACTAAAACACGTCTGACTGTTGTGAGCGGATGAAGACCTCAGAGTCAGATCAGACGAGGGACACCCACGTCTGTTTCGAACATTAAAGACCACGGCTGCGGTGGAAAAGTCAAAAACATCTCCTTCCTTCGCCACTTTACCTCGACCTCCACGGAAAACACCACGAGGTCAAAAGGAAAGATGTGAAGGAGAATTCATAAGGAGAGTCCGACTGCACTTAAACCGACTTTATTTATAACACAGGAGATAAACACAGCGATCAATTTGGGTTTCCTGTCCTGTCAATCACTCAGAGGACGCAGCAGCTAAACTGATAAAACGTGAAAGGAATCCACAAGTAGAGAAAGTTGAGCCAATAAAATAATAATCAAATAAAATAAGGAAGTGAACATAAATTATATTCAGACATAAATATACAGATTCCTGACGCGTTTCACCTTTTCATACATGTGTTAATCAGAGAAAATGTATATTTAGTGCAGATTTAGTGAAAGTATATTGTGTTTTGTAATGAATTAGAGATTCAATATCCTTGTTCTTCCAGGTGACTCCCAACAAAGAGAAGTTTTCTATATTTATGGATTTCGAGTTTAGAAAATCAAAGTTTTGCATTGTGTCACAAATACACAACAGGTGCTCTGCTGTTTCTACAGTTACGTGGGTCTGCTGTGGCGTTGCTGCCGCAGGGAATTATGGGACAGCTTCATCTCCTGGTCCAGTTTTAGGACCGGATTAGACGTTTCACCTTCCAGTTGGAAGATACTGACAATAAATCAAACCCTGTGATCAGTCATGTGACCGTTGGCTCACCTCCTGCCCCGTGTCCAGCACGCAGAGTTTGGAGCACTGCTTCTTGGCGTCCATCAGCACGTTGAACATGGTGCAGACCGACAGCGGCACCCGGAAGTCCGTCGACTTACTCGCTTTCTGCATTTTGGCGTCGAATGCAGATTTTGTTCTGTGGCACGAAACAAAGAGAGGTTTTTGTGACTGACTGATGATTGATGAGCAAAGTTTCTATAATTCCTGTGAAACTGTGACAACATTTTTTTTTAACAAAATCATGAGAACTCAGAGATAATGAGAAAATAAAAAGTTAGTTTCCAGGTGACTTTGTTGAGCTTTGAGATTTTCAGGTTTTAAACCACTTCAGATTTGTGTTTCAAGTTTTTTGGAATCATAGCTCCGGAGCTAATTACTGCAGGGACAGTAATTACCGTTAATTAAACAAAGGAATTCATGAATTTTCGGTATGAGGTACAAAAATGAAGAGCGAGCATGAAAGGTCTGAGACAGGTGTGACCTCTTGACGCAGGCCTCCATCATGTCGCTGGCCATCAGTTTGAGTCTCTGCTCCAGATGTTTGGCGAACTCGGGCTCCGGCCAGTGGAGGTCCAGCACGAACATCTGCAGAGCATCCAGCTTCCAGAACAGATCCTCGGAGGTGGCCGAGCCGTTACTGCGGGGAGGATGGAGGAGGTTATTAACTGAGTTCAACAAATACAACATGAACACACACACACACACACACACACACACACACACACACACACACACACACACACACACACACACACACACACACACTTTTAACACAGACCTGATAACTAATCTCCTGTGATGCTCATTTGTTCACCATGCTCTTATTTTGGCAGCTGTTTACTGAGTCTTGTAATTCACTGCTGATAATTTTCCAGATTTATTTCCTTCCAACTCCAAGTGTTGCAGAGCGACGTTGATGATTACAAACAGAGCATTTTGAGTCTTTTATTTTGAAGGAACACCTTACTTCCTCTCCTCTCTTCCTTGTATCATCAACTTCTGTTTGTCACAGTTTATTTTCTGCAGTAATCCAAAAGCCTTATACCGAGTGAACCAGGGTGAGGCTAACAGCTAACAGCTAGCTTTAATTTATGTGTCAATGAGTTTTCATGATGTTATTGTTGTATTATTGTATTGTTATTATTATATCTTACAGTCTCAGTAAATTGCCGATGGACAGTCCCAGGACGTGTGGCCCTGGTCAGAGCGATGAGAACAATCTGATGTCTAAGTCATGTGATCTGTGGACGGTTGTGCAGCTGTGAGAAGGGACTGTTTTATAAAACAGACTGTGTTGGTGCGTTCAAGAACACTCCAACACCTGAGCCTCTGCAGCCCGCTGGTGAAAAGAGTAATTTGGAATTACTTTATTATTACAGGCAAGTCTGTAATTTTGTAATTTTCAGCTCATTTCCTCAGATGTTTTATTTGGTACAACTGTGTCTTCTATTATTATGAGACCCATGAAACGTACAACGAGGCTCATAAATTAAAACTTTCCAGCAGCTGGATCTCAAATCCAGGACGTCAGTCACTGAATGCACACGTTGTGGGCCGCGATAAATCATCTGTCTGCAGCAAGTATCCAGAAAAAGAATTGGCTGATAAATGAAAAAATGATCCTGAGACTGGCAGAATATTTCTTCTTTGTGTTTAATGTGCAGAAACATGCAGGTTCACCGATGTGCTCCTGTCCTCGTTGGTGAGACGCTCGGTCCTGATAAAGACTCATAGGGGACGCAGCTCAGGTCCTGGTGCGGTTCTTCTACAGGTTTTGTAAGTTTCGGCTGAGTGGTTTCAGTCAGTGAACACAGCGCCAGGCTGAGACAGACAGATGGACGTCTCCCCGCCTTCTCCCCTGCGCACAGGTTACACTGCAACACATGGCAACGCTTGCCGCCACCGACATCCAAGTGTACAGCGCCTGGCTAGAATGACAGCCACGGGAGGACGGAGGAGGGAGACGGGTGGGGAGGAAGGAGGGGGTTAAAACAAGCGCCACTCACTCCCTCACTTTTCTCACTACGCCTTTAAAAGACTGTTACCTTAACAAGTGGCGCACAGGAATAAACGCTTTGGGCTGCGTCCGCAGTGCAATTAGACGCTCGGTGGCAATCCCCCTCATGTCTAATTAGTGGTGCTCTTCTCTGAGCGCGCTCTGCCCCGCTCCCCGGGGAACGGGACGATCCCACTCGCCCGTCTGTGCTCGCTAATGAAGTGCCAGCTTTTCTCTCTCTCTCTCTCTCTTTTTTCATCGGAGCGAGGAGGGCCAAGTGAAGTGAGGTAGAGGAACAGTGTGGTCCGCGTTGTGGGAAAGGCTGGGGGAGTCGGAATGAGGAGCCTTTTTAAGAAACACACCCTCAATCAGCCTCCTGAGCCCCCCCCCCCCCCCCCCCCCAACATGGCCACCAGCTCATGGCTCAGTGTGTCCGTCAAAAAGATGTTCAGATTATGATCAGAGAAAACAAATCCTCACGAGTGTGTTCAGAACTTTTGCTTGAAAACTGCACAAACTATTTTACATTTCTTACTATGAATATTTCCCGCCTCAGCTGCCGTTTGCTTTCGAAGGAACAATTATATTTCAATGGAACTGCTCCGGTCGCTGGATTGGTTCATGGCAATAAAGCAAAGACACTAAACTTTGATGTCGAGTTGAAGTTCAGCGGCTGTCTTCACCATGTTGAGAGCGGGAGAGCAATCACAGCTCATGAGCTAATATGTTTTGAGTAAACTTGTATCTCCCGTTAGCGACCGAGCTAAAGAGCTACCACTTTTAATATTAATATTAATATTTTAATGGATAATTTAACAACAAAAAATAGAAAGAAAACTGGACATTTGGCTAAATAATTGTTTTAGTATCATTGTGAAATACTGGCATTACTTTCTTTTACTGATCTCAGGACAGTCAGTCAGCACCCTCATTATTTCCTGTCAACACAACTGCAGCAGTTCGTGACTTAGTGAAATCCAAATGTTGCTGATGAGAGTTATGGAGGAAGACGTGATGCCTCGTTTTAACGTTTTTAACATTTTAAATTTTGACTTGGTGATTTCCTGCGAGTGAGTCTGAGCTCCTCAGGTCGTTGACCTTTGGGGCTTCAAGGCTTCAACATCCGGTGAAAAAGATCTTCTGCTTTAAACTAATTTTTACAGACTTTTAAGATTTTACTTTTCTCCCGCTTTGTGCTTGTTTGGAGAAAACAGGTTCTATGATACAAAGGGAATGTAGGTGGAGAGATGCTCCTCATGTTTTGTGGGTGAAAATACTTTTTAACACCTTTTATTAGATATTTTTTTCTGCACCCTGGGATTCTGATATTCACTCACACAAAGGCTGCTGTGATCTGTTGGTTTGACGTTTGGAAAGATTAAATCAAGAGATGTTTAAAATCACAGTTTGATCAGCTCTTAAACATCATGAGTGTAAACGTTGTGACCACAATGACAAACATCGAGCTGACCTGACATACCAACACTCCACCACTCTGCTTTTGTTCCTGGCTCCAACATTAAAATCAACACCACATATTAGAATATGGAGCTGAACATCTGACAGCCTGCTTGTTGATTTTCATTAGTATTTTGTCGTGTTTTGATGCTGCAGGACACTTTCGCTTTTCTCACATGTGACAACAGAACATCTCTCAACTTACAAGATATCAGGTAGATTTATTCCGTGCAAGCTGCAACACAAAAATTGAGGCGACGTGTTATTATTGCACTGATACTCTCGACATCAAGACACACACACACACACACACACACGGCACAAGGAATCGTGACACACGGCGTCTTCATCGACGGAGTCTCTGAGGAGCGATCGCATGCAGGCGGCGCCCCGCTGACAAAAGAGCCACAGTGTCACAGAAACAATTTGAAAACCACAAACCTCCCTCGCATGTGAAGCCCGGCTCATTCAGCACAGGAATAATGCTGCAAGCTCTTCAGCTCGCTCAGAGACCAGGACTGAGAGTTTTTGTGGATTTTTCAATAAATTACTTTCACGATAAAACTTGAGCGGGGCTTCATGCAGGGGAGTGGAGGAGAATAAAAAAGCGGAAAGAATCAGTGGAGAAATTTCTTGATACAAAAATTCAGTGTAGAGATGTGGACAGACAGATGAACAGACACAGAGCTGCGACGCCACAGGTGAGCAGGACTGAGACGAGACGGTCCAGGCCAGAGGTCTTCACCCCCTGGAAACCAGAGCTGAACTGGTCCAGCTCTCCTGTCCACACTTTAACTCTCACTTAGGTCTGAGACCACAAATGCTGATTTCAACTCGGCTGTCCCATTTCAAAGACTCCTCCAAATGCATCCCCGTTTTCCTGGGCCACAGGGGCTCCACTGGGCGGATCCTTCGTGGCCCAACCTATCCCAAGATTCACTGCGCACCAGTTTTAAATGTCAGTATCGTGTTTCAGGTCAACAGCTGACGGTACAACTGTTAAAACCGAGGGCCTTAAAACCTCTAACAATATAAACCAGGACAGTTTGTCTCTAATCCATTAGAACATAATCAAAGACTCATTGAAGAAATTGATTGGTTTCCTTCGTTACTGTTCACATGTGACCCAAGTGACACACATGGTATGTTAAATAGCTCAGAGGTCTGTCAATCAAGCAAACTTCCGGTCAGAACTTTTCAGAATAAAGGCTGAACTGCTGTCAGGCTTTTATTTTGTAGGCAAAATCGCTACGGAGGAAGTGATTCTGTGGGTAACTGTTGCTGCCATGATGGAGAATTGTTCTGGGTCTTTTTTCTTGTGGATGGGTCACATTGTGGATTCAGGTAAAAAAAAAAGTTTTTCATACCTGTTTTACTACAAACTATCAGACCGTGTGAAGACCTCTTCGTCCAGGTCTGTCCACCGCCCCCTCCCCCCACCCGCCCCCCCCGCCCCCCTCCCCCCGTACATACGTGTTCTCACACAGAGGTCCCATCCAGGCAGGTGCCGAGAAACTGGGCATCTGCGGCAGCGTGAGGGGAAGGCTGGGGACTTTGGGAAGAGGAACGCTCGCTAGATTGTTAGTCAGTGACCTGACGGCGGCGAGGTCGATCGACGGCAGAGAGGGAAAATAATAAAGGAAGAAAAGAGAAAGAGAGAGAGAAGAAATAGTGACAGTAACAGTCAGCGTTCTTCGCCACGGCACACACACAGAAGAATGGTAATATATAATAGTAGCCACTTGTTCTGCCTGCAGTAATTCATGAATAGAAAACACCAATAAAAGACAGAAAAGTCACTGCTCACTTCTATTTTTTCTATTTTCTTTCAGTTCAGGTGCTTTTTATGAGAGAGCGTGGTTCAGCGCATTGTTCCTGACTGTGTGTCCTTGCCGTTTGTATTGTACATTCAGTTCTGCCTCCTTTTGTTCCCCTGCTGTCCTGTGCAGCGCTGCATTTGTTCAGTCCCCCTCGCGTTTTATTGTCCCCGTTACATTCATGCAGCAGCCAGTATCACACCTCCACAAATCATCACTGCTGAGAGTAAACTGAAGGTAAAAAACGACAATAGGAGACGGTTTCTACAAGAAAGGATCCACTGAAACGGACGGAGTTCATGAACCTGGGCCTCATACGACTTCTCCAGAGAGCGAGTCATTTTGATTTAATGAGTATGAATTCGACCAACATCATCTTTAATGTGTCTAAAAGAGACGTGAGACGTTCTGTACCGAAAGGATAAACTGATGTCCACATCCCTTCACACATGTCACGGTGAGAAACTGGATGTGAATGTGAGCTTGTCATATGTCACTGCAATGCTTTTTTGATAAATAAAATATTACATACGGCGGGAAATATCGCAATATTTGATGTTATTGAACATCAGCCCCGAGCCTAGTGACTCTGTTAGATTCAGTCTGGATTGGCACATCCCAGCTACCGTACCTTGACTATTACATCTACAGTGTAAGTGTGACATGTCTGGTTCGTGCTGCGGGTGATGCTGAATGACAGAGCTCTGCAGTGTGGTCCGTGTGTGTCGCACTTAATAAAATGTTTTTGCAGTCTGTGTTTAATCGGTAGCTACGTAGCAACATACACACCAAGTGCAGGAGTCATGTGTGTGTCGAAAGGTCAGGCTCTTAAAATTAACTCACTATTTCTGGGATTTTGCTCCAATTAAGCTTCATGAACTGCTGTCACATCTTCTCAGGATAAGTGCAAAGTTTTTAATCAAGTTAAAATGTTTTGAAGTCATGTTTGTCATAATGTATCTAGGGGAGATTTGTGTCCACTTGCGTCTGTGTATTGACTTTATTCACTGTTGAACTGCTTCTGAAACTCACCGCGCAGTCGGCCTGAGCACAACTGGAACTGCAGATGGAATATATTTTACACTATTTTGTACAAAACATGCCGGATGTGTTGAAACAACTCCACTCAAAAATTAAATCATTATTTCACATCTGTAACGCTCATGGTGAAATGATGAGAACAACATCGTCCAGAAAAAGACATGAACGGAGGAGAACAGGAACAGATTCTCTCAAACTGAGTGGAGGACGATTTAAAAAAGATTTAAATGACTGTTTTTCGATGTGAAGCAGATGCTGATAACACACAGAAACACAGTTAAAACTAAGGTTATATGAAACCTAGATGTCTAAATGATGTAAAACCTGTGTGGTTCATTCTTTCTCCACCGTACGGATTCTTAAGTCCTCCACGGTCGAAACCAGCGTCTGAAGCTAAGACTGACGGACGAGCGACAGGTGGGCGGGGTCTTACTTGACGGACTGCCAGGTCTCCTGCTCGAAGCCGCGGTGGATGGACTGGGCGATGGACGACTCCATCAGGTCGATGTAGCGCACCACCAGGGGCACGAACAGGTCCTGCAGGTGTTTGTGGAACGTCCCGTTACACAGGTGAGCTGTGGGAGGAGGAGGGGGCGGGGCCAAAAGAAGATCAGGTGAGAACGTTTAATCACTTTTCAGACCATTTCCATGGAAACTAAAAAAAGACAACAACAAAAAAAAAAAACCTACTTTGAACAACCACGTCTCCTTTATGTTCGATCTATTTGTACAATATACTTACAATTTGTTTTCTACAATATTCACTTAGCAGCAGGAAAAAGATTCAGCTTCTTACAGTTCTGTTACAGATAAACATTGTGGTCATTTCTGCACAAAACAATTAATCAATTATGATCAAAGCTGCTGTTTATTTCTCTGTCACTCGACTAATGAAGTTGTTTGATTAATCAACTAATTGTTTCAGCTCTAAAATGGATGTTTTGATTGACAGAGTCCACTGGTGTCTACTTTAACAGCTGGGACTCCAATATATATATATATATATATTATGGCCAAAAGTATATGGACACCCATGTCCAGTGAAGGGATCTCTTTATTTGGCATTTTTTTGGGAATACATTTATTAATTTGATGACCGAATCAATACTGCATATATGCAGCTAGAGCCAGCAGCCAGCTAGCTTAGGTTAGCTTAGCACCTAGACTGGAAACAAGGGTGCAGTGACTTCCTAAAGCCTAAATGAGCTTTAGAGGTGCTGGGAGCTGGATTTAGTTTCCTTTGGACAGAACTGGGTCAGGATGAAGGTGTTGATCTTCTCAGAGAGAAAGTCGATGAGTGAATTTACCAAAAATGCTGAACTATGACTTCGTTATTTGTTAGTGATACTTTAGATAACAGTGTTCCTCCGGCTT
This sequence comes from Seriola dumerili, assembly GCF_002260705.1. Lineage (NCBI taxonomy): Eukaryota > Metazoa > Chordata > Actinopteri > Carangiformes > Carangidae > Seriola > Seriola dumerili. The sequence goes on along the minus strand of NW_019174805.1, from coordinate 1,038,388 downwards.
TGTGGCGACAAACAGTTTGTATCCTTCCTTTTCCTGTTGCAACAGAACAACGCCCCCGTGCCACAGATACTTTCCCCAGTTTGCTGTGGAAGAACCAGACTGTCCAAAAGAAAATCTGACATTCACCCGAACCTGAACGTTATAAGACGTACAAAGGTAGAACTCGTACCGTGGCAGCGTTGCTCCCCTGCACAGGTGTTGAGGATATTTTTGTGTGCACCCCCCCCCCCCCCCCCCCCCCCCCCCCCCCCCCCATCACCCCGGGCCCTCCTTGTGGGTTTGAGGCAGACTGTCAAACAGACAGATGAATCCTCAGCGACAGTAGCAGTCCACAGCGAGGAGAGTGCTGGGTGAGAAAGCGAGCAGGCTGGTCTCTCAGGACTTCATTAGTTTTAATTCCTCTCGCTCTGCTCCGTCATGATTAACACTAGCCTTTTTGCCCTCCGGAGAGTAAAAAAAAACCCACCTCCCTCGCAACCGCTCGCCTTCACACGCTGACAATGAAGTGAGCATTTAAGTAATCTACAGAACAACTGAGAGATAATACACTTGTTGAAGAGATTCCTCAAAGAGTGAAGAGTGTGTGAAATTCAGTTCTGAGTCCTGACATCGGCCGATACGCAGTCACAGCAGAGGCCTCAAAAAATAATAATACTGTGAACAAATAGAAAAGTCAAGGTTTGTTCTCTTGTTGTGAGGTTCAGTAAATCAACTCCATCATTTTTTGTTTTTTGTTTTTTTGTTTTCACTTTGTCACCCAAGTACGAGACTGGGTTTAAATCTCTCTCCTCTCACGTTAGACGTAATTATCGAAGAGGGAAGACCTCATTTGTGCAAATAGTCAAAACTATGATTTAGCTTGTTCCGTGTTTTGTCTCCGTCTACTGCCTCATTACACTCCAATTCAAGTCGGCTAATGTTGTGACACTTGGAATAATTACGGCATTAACAGAGGATGGTAATTAGAAAAAATATAAAAGATATGAGCCACAAAATCAAAAAAAAAAAAGAAGACATTTGCGGGTTCCTCACATAATGAAACAAGTTTTTTTTTGTTCTCAACAGTGCCCTTGGGCTGTCTGTCTATCTGCCTGCCTGTCTGTTACTGTATTGGAGGTACTTTGGCATCAGCCATGTTAAATAACGCCTCGCATCTCGCCAACTCTCTGCTGGCTCTGAGACAAAGCCTCGGCGCCGACAGAGGGCTCGGAGAGAGGAAACAATGAGCCGAGATTTTTCTTTTCCAGCAGTCGAACGAAACCTCAACAGTGAGACCTTTTTTTTTTTTTCAAGGGAAGAAAAATACGACAATAATCTGAAATACAGCAGTTCAATGTTGATGTCTGTTATACTTTAATTTAAACTTGCCACTGTTGTTTTTTTTTTAGGTTTATGTTTCTTTTTCACAGTTTGGACCTTGAGACGCAGAAAAGCACATTAGAGAAATAAGTAGGAATAAAAAATAAACTATGTCTTTATTCCTGAAATCATGTTTTGTTGATATGTGAATGTAGTTTACTATTCATAAGTTCAGAAAACAAGAACAATAATTGAGTGGAATTGTAAAAGGATTAACAGCAGTGGCCAGAGCACAGCAAGCCAACTAGCTTGTTTATCATCAGTCTATCATAACACGGTGAGAAGCTGGATGTGAATGTCAGCTTGTCATATGTCATATAGAATATTACATACGGCGGGAAATATCCCAATATTTGATGTTATCGAACATCAGCCCGAGCCTAGTGACTCTGTTAGATTCACTCTGGATTGTAGTACAAAGGAAAAGAAATGAGAACCAGGAAATAGAAAGTATCAAAGAGTCAGACTTGAAAAAGTTTGTGAGTAAAATTGGTCAAACTGCAGCTCAACAATCTCAAAAGTGAAGATAAATGTGACTGAAGCTGCAGAAAAACAATAAAAGTTTGTCAAACTTCGGCAGAAAAACTGAAAACTGTATTTTAGTTTATTTTATTTTATCTTTCAATCTTCACCCGGAGAGTTTAGTTTCCTGACCACTGACCGAAGGAATACGAGGCGAGTGAAGACGCTGGTGTGGTGACTGGATGATGTTGTGCTAACCTGTTGACAGGTAGGCAGGCCGGCCGACGCCGAGCCGAAGATAAAACCGTGGGCAGCCGATCGTGGCCCTCGTCCGGCCCCGACAGTTTTCTCTGCTGTTCGTGTTAATTACTTCCCTGCCGGAGCGTGCGAGGTGCCGTTAACCTCCTCTCTTAACAAGCCTTGTTTTCTCTGGCGTCACCAGTGTTAATTAGCGCTCTTAGTGGCGAGACCATGTGCCGTATGGGGGATTTCCTCCCCCCCACAAAAAAGGACAGAAAAAAAACTGCAGATTTAGAGGCATGAAAATTAGTAAAGAGGAGAGGATGTAAATGAAGCGAGGAGTTCAAAAAAGAAAAAAAAAGATTACAATCTGCTTTTTAAATGTCTTAAGCAGGAAAGTTGATCCACAGTTTTGATAATTCAATAAATAAAAACTGCACACAAGGTGCGGCTGACAGCTAGCTGGCTTCAAATTAACGACAGGGTTTATTCTGATATATAAACACCTGTATCTCTGTCTACCAGCAGCGACCTGGAAGTACGTCACTCTTCAGTTGTCTACAATACCGAATCCAGCGGTCTGATTTCTGTTTGCCTCAATATATAATATGTTGTCTTGCTGGAGTCGTGTTTCACGATCTCTACAACGAAGGTTAACTACCAAAAATGTCAAGTTCGTCCAGTCAGAGGAGGTCAGACTCACGGTCAGTTCGCAGGAAGTTGTTGAGGAGCTGGAACAGTGGGAAGCTGTCCCAGGAGTCGACCGCCTGGACCTGCAGAGCGGCGTCCATGTCGGCTTTGTACAGAGACAGGAATGTTTCGGCGTGTTCGGCCATCAGCTCCGGCCACCACGAGAAAGCCTGAAGAGAGAGAGAGAGAGAGAGAAGCAACATGAACAGGAAGTTGTTTTGTTTCATTGACAACTTTTCAAAATACAGTTTGAAGCCGTAGGAATACGACTGTTGGACAAAGAACATTTGTTGTTTAATTTGAAGATCTCATTGGATCCCTCGCAGGTTTCTGAAGGTGCAGTTTGAATCCTGAAGTCTGTGGTGTATAAATATGAAGGCACTCAATTATTCACCGCTTTTGGAAAGACAACAAGAGCATCCATAATTGTTGTCAGTTCACACTGTAAACTCAGCTTCAACTGTGCCATACATTTCTATTCTTAATCATGAATGTATCTGCAATTAGTGCTTTTCTAATCAGCTTTTCATGTAGGTGCTTGGACCGTTCGTTCGTGGCCCAGCCTATCCCAAGATTCATTGCAGGCTGGTGACGAAAGCAAAAGACGCCAACGGAGCGCTTGAGGACGACACTGTTAAAGCTGAGTATTGGGTTTCTTCTCAGAGCAACAGTGAACGGTACAACTATTAAAACCAAAGGCCTTACAACCTCAAGTTTTTGTGATAAAAAAAAAAAAAGTTGTGTGTTATTGAGGTTGCTAGGCGACAGGAGCGGTAAGGGCGGGCACAGCTGGTGACGCAAACCAGGAAATCCTCCGTTGGCCAGACTGTCTCATTTAGATCCGGCCTTCGCGGTCTATGACTGCCACAAAGGGCCACACCTTTGTCGACCGCTTCCTCCGAAGGATGCGGACGATGCACATTGATCCGATTAATGATCAGTTTTCATTTTGACAACAAAGGGTCTTTTTCTGTTGATCAGCGTTGGGGAAAAAAAAGCCACATTAAATATTCTTTGATTCAGTTTTGTGACGCATTTGAATGTGAAAATCTTTTTACAGGCTCCATGTTACTCGCTTGCTGTGTTTCTGCTGTTGATCAAAAACATCCTGATCCGACTCTGAAAGGTTGACCTGTTGAAGCTGCAGAAATCTAAATAAACCGAGGCGACATGCAAAGTATCTTTAGCTGCCGCGACTTTTAGCTGCTGTTAAAGTGAAAAAGAAGGAAAAAGGCCCAGAGGTGCTGTTGTGAAAGCGCCTGCTGATTCACTAACGCAGATGCCTTCGGTCTAAAGAGCATCCAGGCTGTGCGGCTCTCCAGTGGGCAGAGGTCAGCCTGCTCAGGTGACCGCTGCTATTGATGGCTGACCTCTGAGAGAAAAGTGCAACCAGTGCACTCAGGTCGGCGTTTGTATGTGACGGAGGAAGACGAGGCAGACGTGTAAGACGGGGAGAAGAAAAATGACACGGCAGCGGCTCATACTCGTGGCCTTGCAGGATGACTCGTCAGGCATTTCAAACGCGCCTTTTCGGTTTCCTGTTACTGACAATAAACGGCGGTAAACCAGCCTGATGGTTCTTCGTCACTTACGACTCATTCTTCTCAAGACATCCATTTCAGTAACAGCTGCTCGTGAATAAAGACGGCCATCAATCCATCAGGGAAGACAAAGAGGAAGAAGAGACAAAAACAGCAGCAGTAGATTCAAGGACAAGAGAGAGAACGAGAAACAGGAGATGTGAAGACAAGAATGGAGGGAGGAGCGACTGAAAGGACGAGTTTAAGTAGTAAAGGTGAGAGAAAGAAAGATGTTAGAGAATCAAAGATGGAAGGGAAGGAATAAAAAAGAAAGGTTGGCGGATGGTAGGAAGTATGGAAAAAGAGAAGCAGAAACACAAAAGGATTAAGAGAAAAAGTGAACAAAAGGAGGACTGTAAGTAAGGTGGGACGACGTAAAGAAAGAAGGACAGAAGAAGAACAAGAGGGGAAGAATGATGGGAAGAAGACATGCAAGATAGGAAGAAGAGAAGAGGGGAGGAAGAAATGTTATCAATATCAATCTGAGGAAAAAAGAAAACAACAGTGAACAAGGATTGAAGGAAAGAAGAAGAAGAGAATACAGGGGGAAAGGAAAACAGATAAAGCTAAGAAAGGGTGAAGGGAGGGGAAAAGAAAGGACAGAAGAAGCGAGGACTAAAGAGAAGACAAAAGAAAGAATGAAAAGAGAAAAAGAAATATGGAAAAAAGAAAAGTAGTGAACAAAAATGAGTAAACAAAGGAAAAATAGAAAGGACAGTAAGAAAGAAGATGGAAAAATAAAGAAAGGAAAACTGGAAGAAATAAAGGCATGGAAGAAAACAACGAAGGAAAGAGGGGAAAATGGAAGAGAGAAAAATAGTAGTACACAAAGGGGTAAAGATAAAGAGATAAAGCAGGGGAAGAAACAATAAATGACAGCAGGTGAAAACAGAGGGTAAGGGGTAGAAAGCAAAACAAAAAGAAAATAAGGACAGAAAGCAAAAGTATGGAGAAAACAAGGGAATAAAGACAGAAAGGGGAAAGACAGAAGAAGGTAGAAAAACAGTGATGGGAAGAATAATGGAAGAAGGGATTAATAAAAAAAAAAGGTCCAGTCTGTTGAAAACCAAAATGTTCTTTTAAGAGAGGAAGAGTGTCAGCCCTTTAAAGGGCTAATGTACTTATTGTCCCACCAAGGACATCCGTCCCTCCACAGCCTGCGCTCCACTAACAGCAAAATGCGAGAAAGTGTCATGACTGAATATTTTCCTTATTGTGGAGCGAGAGAGAGTCACGAAGGTGAAGGGGAGTGTTGGGGCAGAGACGGCAAACGGAGAACGAATGCAACCGGTAGACAACGAGGAGTTAATTCAGCCACAAGAGCATTAGTGAGGCGATAAGGTCTCGCTGTCAGTGATCCACATGATCTCGATGGGGGCTGAGGTCGCGACTCAACGCAGACCGGTCAAGATCTGCTTTTTTATGGACCCGGCTTTGTGCACGGAGGCGTTGTCGCGTTGGAACAGTAACAACAACATATTTGGCAAAATCGTTGACATTAAACGGCCACACCCCAAGCCCAACACCCGTATCAGTCGCCTACTGATGCATGTGCAAAGCTTGGTGGGTTTTGGAGCACGCCCTGCAACCTCCAAAAAGCTGAACGTAATTAGGGGGCGCTATAGAGCCGACACGCCAACAAACTACTCATTAGTACAAATACGTGTGCAGAGTTTCATGCGAATCCTAAAGGCATCAAAAACGTGTTTGTAAAATGAAAATTGACACACGGAATCTAAAATGCCTAAAATGATCAGTTTTAATAGTTTTATCAAACTGTTTGACGGTTCTGTTCGGACTCTTGGTCGAGGTTCAGCAAAGATCCACAACAAGTGTTGTGTTGTTTATTTACGTTCGACCTGAACCATCATCTTTACCAAACATTAACCAAAGTGGTTTTGTTGCCTAAACAAGGATGAAACTGCATTTATCATCATAATGTAACTTAAAATGATATAAACATTTCAAGGAGACATGGTTACATAAACATTCCCTTCACTGGAGCTGAAGGACCTCGACCCACATGCCGTACTCTTTCATTACCACGGCCTTTCTTTCACGGTTACCTCATTAATCCTATTTGACTGGTATTGACTGGTTATCTTGTTTTTTTTCTCTTTGTTGTGTTTGTTATTTATCTCTGCAGCGACCTCATGCTCTCTCAGCCAGCGGGAAAATAATTATATATCAAACTGCACTTAATGAGAGCAGAGAGGTTATTTACAGTCTATACTCTCCATAGTTTAAGTGGAGACGCCTCCTTTTTACCACTAGTTCTTTTCTTCTTCTATAAATGTCTTCAAACATGCTTAGCTTGGTATCATGCAAAGCTAACAGTCACACTACCTTCAGCAGAACATGATGTTCATTCATACCTGCAAACCTGTTCTACAATGTAATATAAACCTGGATATTTAAGGGTTTTAATTATCACACTGACAGTTTAAAATAAACAAGGTAACAGTTTTTCATTTCTTCATCTCTTTATCACGTCCACATCTGCGTAGCTCGATAAAAGTCCAGCGATTGAACCTTGAGTTCAGGTAATCTTTGTCAAACTAGTTTTTCTTCATGGAAAATGAACGTTCAAAGCTCAGATTTGACAGCGGTTTGATTATTCAGTCCATGAAACGTTACTTCTGATTTCCTTTGCATGATTATACTCAGTGGCAATCCTAGACTCTGTGGCAATCTTAAACTCCTCACATACAGACTGTTGGTAGAAGCTAGCTACAGCACATGTCGTCAGTTGCCCCACTCGGAGGGGTTTTGGGGCAACAGCAGTGATACATCAACAACAACAACACAAACTTGAGCGGAGGATGACTGAAACATTCACACAGCAAACTTACCTCTCTTCCCTTCCCACGGTGGAATAGAAACAAACAAAAAAAAAAGACAGAAAGAAAGAAAGGACAGTCAGATAAATAAGAAGATGTTTAATGTGAGTTTGTCTCCAGACAGATGACTCTTCTTCAACATTTACAGACGGTTCTTTCAGGCCTCAGTGGCCAATTTCTCAAATGTCTAGTGTCTAAAATTCTTCTTGGTTACTTTTTCTTTTATCATGAAACACTCAATGAAGTTTAAAGCGTCCCCTTGACTCAGAAGTAATATTGTAATATTGTTCCTTCAGTCTGTCACTGGACGGCTGTTTTCACATTCATCTGTTTGAGTATCAGCAGCATCACAACTAGTCTGGACTCAGTCCTGGTCCAATATGCAACTTCCACAACAAGTGTGATGTGGGAATGAGAAACCTCTGGTGCGCACACACTCAGAAGCAGGAGACACATCCTTTGTTCAGCAGTTTAACTTTTGAAATGACAAGAATAATAATATTTGCAGAGTTTTAATTTTCCAGCGAGGGAGGAGGAGGAGGAGGAGGAGGAGGCGGAGGAGGAGAAGTCATTTTCAAACCAGGTAATTAAACTGTATCAGACACAAGCAGTATTTTTATCTGGCATGAAACACAGATCTTTAAATGAAAAGACTGTAAAGCAAAAAAAAGAAGAAAAAAAAAGCAGCGTTCACATGAACTGCCTGAAACACCAGCTCGTCACTTTGACATTTCCATAATGAAACACTGACAAAAAATAAACAACAACAAAAAGCAGAGACGGAGAAGGAGAAAGAGAAGGAGCGTGTGATTGATGCCGACGGTAACCGGGTAAACAATTATGATTCATCTCTAAATTTAAGCTGTGACAGCTTGTGGCGCTATTCTGACAAAAAAAAAAAAAAAGAAGAAGAAAAAAAAAGCTTATTAATCTGTAGTTAACATCACTCACATCAGCTCCAAGCAGAGATCCACCGGTCGCCATGGCAGCGGCAGAGTGCGGCATGTTATTAATAGCTCAGAAACAGATGCCTGAGCGCCACGCTGCCACTTAGGGCCGATCAAACCGCCACGTCTCAACACCTATGATTGATCAGTTTTACACTGCGGCGTATAAACGCTGCGTGCATATGGGCCGTGGGCGTTGTTTTCATCGTGCCTCCGCCGCAGACTTTAATGCAGCGCCGCCACTTGCCATGTCATCTGCCACTTTAGCGCGAGCGCTGCCAGCTGAGGCAAGAGGAGGGAAATGGACAGTGCTGCGAAAAGTGATCAAGAATGTTAATGAAGTGATCAGGTGACATGCGGCATCTCTCGAAAAAAAGAAAAAAAGAAAAAAGAAAAAAGCAGAGCAGAGTTTGAATTGAAGATGAGACTCAGAGGAAGAAGAGTTTCACAGTAAAAGTCTTTGTAATTAATCCAAGGACTTGATTTCTTTAGCAAGTCAGCTACTCATAGAACATAAATATTGACTTCCTTAACTTTAATATAATTTGATTGATGGTTGATCCACGAGTCTCAACCTGAACACAGGTTTACGCTTTCTGATGAAATATAAAAAACATGACTGAGGATCTGAATACTGCTGAATAAAACGAAGGTTCCTGAGGGACGTTATCATGCTCATTCATATCTGCTCACTTACTGTTCTACTGTCTGTTGAAGCTTCAGCTGTGGTGCTTCCATGTATTGAATGCTCTTGTGTGCTGAACACTGTTGTTTATAAACCTGTTTGAACTGGGAGCTACAGATGGTCCTTATCAACGATATTTTACAGACTCGATTTATCAACTATTCAAAAACAAAATTATAATGAAAGTAAGTTTATTGAGTTTCTGTCAAAACATCGGTTTCTGAGCTTGGACTAAGAATAAAGATCAGTCTTCAGTTATTTATGTTCGGTCAACACGTTTCTTAGTGTGAAGCTCTGGTTTGTGTCTAAAACAATAAAAAAACAAACGCAAAGCCACATAACTATGAAGGACAAGTCCACGTTCAGTACCTCAGAGTGATGCTCCTCGTTCTGCTGCAGGACTTCGATGCAGAGCTCTCCCAGTCTCATCATGTCCTCCAGTCTTTTCTCTGGAGCTGCCTGAGCGTCCACTGAAGGTTCAAACACAGCAGGAAACATGTAGAGATTATAAATACTGCAGGTTATCTTAACACACACACTACATTTCCCATAAACCTTTGCTGGTTGTGCAGTAAGTGGTCGTCCGGGTCAAACCCTGCCGGTCGCTGCCAGATGACCCCGACACCCCTGCTCCTCAGAGGATGAACCGTTTAGATTTGAATGAACTCATGACCTTTCCTCTAGCGCCACCATGAGGATGAACTGTATTAACTGATACTAATTGTGAACGGAAACTCTGATTCGCTGATTGATGGAGTCGTGTGCAGAGAAAACTGAACCGACACCGATCCGTCAGACTCCGACCTTTGATCTGAGCGTAGTCGATCAGCTGACTGTAGTTGAGCCGAGCCGCTTTCTCCAGACACGTCTGCACCAGTTTCTTCATGTCCTCAGGAGGGACGGGCGTGGTGATGTCCTTCATCAGCACCTGGAACCACACAGACGAGGGCCACGTCTCAGCAACACACAACAGGAAACAGCATCTCAGAGCAGAGAATCACTCCCGACTTTTACTTTTAGGCCTAAGAGTAAAAGTATTTCATCAACTTTCATAACCTCAGAAATCAGTCCGGTAGGAGAAGTTCAGGAGGGAGTGAGCTCTCTGCTCTCTCCTCACACGAAGCTTCGACACCTTGATGATTTGGGTCTTTCAGAAGCAACGGTGGTAAATTAACATTTTTAACGCTGTTGCAACTCCTCAGGTAATTTGTGGATTTATTATTTATCAGTGTAAAGTTATGGAAAACAAGCTGCATTAACACACATGGTGGGTTTACTTATTTTATTTTTAATTATTATTATTTAATTATAATTTTAATTTATTTATTATTAGTTTGTTTAAAACTAAGAGCTTTATTTAAGAGATGTTACCACATACTTTCCAACCCTGGGTGAGATTACTGACATACTGAGGACAGCCTGCAGTGACTTAAATCACTTCTATTGATTTAGCGTCACAGGAGCTGTAGTTGACAGTTGAACTGAGAAGATAAATCCCATTATTTTCAATGCAGATGTGCCCACGTGTATCACTGCTGCCTGTGCTGATTTGCTGACATCCTGCAGGTTTAAATTGTGTTTACATTCATTGTTTAATCTGTGCCTGTTTATTTACAGCATAATGCAAATTAATTATTTTTACATCATACATTACCTGAATAGTTACCTATGCACCTGTACACATCAAGTCTATACATTAAAAGAGCAGCTACTTTCTGCTTTTCTTATTGTGTAATATAAAGCTCACCTGTTAGAGAACTACAGCACCATCAGCATCATTTCTAATTGTTAGCAACATCACGTTCTCCTATCCCTCGCTCAGAGTAACTGCAGTTCTACTCTCTGGATTTCTATGATTCTGCAACAAGTGAAAAACACAAGCGACAAATCTTCTGCTTTGTACATGAATAAGATTCAGAGACGCTGGGGAAACCTTTACAGGACGTCTGGACAAACATTAGAAGTGTTTCAATGCGTGCTTGTACCCGTTCCTGCAGGGAGAGTGTTGCCTTCAGGGCCCCATCTGGTCGTCCGAAGGGAAAGCAGTACCTGCAGATGCAAAACGTGGGCGGGCGTCACATTTAGAAACAATCTCAAGGACAACTGTGTGGAAACAAAAAAAGAAGAAGGAGGAGGAGGAGGAGGAGAAGAAGATGGAAGAACCAGCAGCAGCAGCAGCAGCAGCAGCAGCAGCAGAAAGACATCGGTTGGCGTCAACAGATGGCTGCCTCCTTTCATCTAATTACACTGATGGAGGAAGCTTTTCTCACCTCCCGCTCCGTCTGAGCGCAGACGAGGCGGTTCAGAGAGGTTTCATGTTGCTAATTGACAAGTGAACAGTACTTAATAAACAAAAGCACGTGGTCACGCAGGTCAGCCATTTATTGGACAAAACAAAAAAAAAAACCTACAGGCAGATGTTCTGTTCCTTCACTTATATGATTGACAAAAATGAAGTGGTCTTATCAGGCGGGACTATTCACCGAGCCGGATTCTATTCATGTGTAAGTGAAGTCACAAGTTCATGATGTTCGCTGAGTTGAAAAAAAAAAAAAAAAAAAAAATCCATTAAAGAGCTGAACATGTGACAAAGGCCTGAACCGTCTCTCACGGATGCAACGTGTTCAAGTGTTTCAAAGGAGCACAGGCGTGTGACAGGAAGTAAAACCCGTGACACATGAAGGTTTATCGTGAATGAATTAATGTGTGACATGTACGAAAACATATCAGGAGAAAAATAAATCAGATTTAACAGCAGAAAGAAACATTAACTGAATCTATTAAACGTTTTTAGTGAGTCATTAAGTAAAACTACCAGACTTTGTTTTTGTGACAGCTTCACAAACAGTCATAATAGTTTACTTTTATTTGTTGCATATTATGTTGTGAAATAACTGGGGTGTTTTTAGCTGCAGTCAAAACCACATCAGCAGTTTATTTACACTGAACAAAAATATAATACTTTTGTTTTTGCTCCTAATTTTTCACAAGTTGAAATAAAAGATCTGAGACTTTTTCTAATCGCACAAAAGACCTGATCTCACAGATCTCACAATCCTCTTCAGAAATGTGTTTAAATCTGTGTTTGTGACACTTCTCCATCCACCTGACAGGTGTGTCATAGCACAGCGTGACTACAGCACAGGTGCGCCCTGACTTGTCACAGGAAGTGGAACATGCTGTCGTACACAGGGAGCGTCTCAAACCTGCTCAGTGCGTCACGTGTCTGGTGACGACACAGGCCACGCAAACAACTGGGATGTTTTAAAGCTTCCAGGAATCGTGTCCATCACCCTGCAACATGGCGGCAGATGAGTGGCACGGCGATGGGCCTCAGGATCTCGTCACGGTATATGAAAAAAATCTTTTATTTCAACTCATGTAAAAGTCAAGACAAAAGTGTTTGGATTTATACATTTTGTTCAGTATATATGTGCAATCATGTCTCCTAATAAACAGCATTTACTGTATATCCTACTACTTTGTTTTGCCTGATACATTTAGAGAGAAACGCAGCGTGCTGATTGGATGTTCAGTAGCATCTTTTTCCAAGTTCAAAGTGCAGGATTTTGTCACCAGAGGTTCGGGTTCATGTGGTCACACTGAGGCAACAAAAGCACTTTGGTCCAGGTTAGTGAAACGCTGTGGTTTCAGTCGCATGTTGATAAAGTGAGTTAATGTTGTGTCTCATGCTTCAAGTTGACTTTATTAGTGTAAAATCAAGCGCCACGAGCGCCGGAGGAGAACCATAAAAAAAGTTCATGAATAAGTTGCTACAAGGAGAAAAAGAAAGAGAGAAAGAACTGAACTGTCAGTATTGTCGATACATTCATTTTTGTAGCACGTAAAAACGTAATTAGGGGAGATACGTTCGAACAGGTCAACGCAAATTAGTCGACCGCTCTTCATCCTCCTCTTCACCGGAGGTGGAATTGCTGGTGTTTCCACCAGGAACGGAAATTAATTAAATACCGATGTTTAAACGTCATTTAACAGATTCTCCAGAGAGAGAGAGAGAGGGAGAGAGAGAGAGAGAGAGAGAGAGAGAGCATTTGAAAACATGTAATTTAACTTTGGCAATAATCTATCATCCACGTTCACACCAGCAAAGCTTCTCTGGACTGAAATTTTTTTTTTAATCTCTTTTTCTTTTTCATCACAAGTTGGAAAATAACTACATGACGTGATGAACGACTGTGACTCGAACCTTCTTCAGCAGCTGGACATTAACTAGACAAGGTGGTGGTCGGGGTTAAAAGAAGTGCATGTAGACCAGTGGACCATGGATCCCCATCTGGTAAGATTTTTGCTTTTAGATGTTTTATCACAGAGTGTTTGAAACCTGTGACCAATATTCTGCCGCTGTGTTACTTATAGATGGGACTGTAGTGTAAACAAATCGTTCCCCTTTCTGCTGGGAACCGCTGGGGGGGTCCTTGAATCCCACTTTGAGGACCACTCATGTAGACTGTGTCACAGTCAGACGCTTTGTTGACTCACCCCCCCACAGCCCCACAAGAACAATGACGACCTTCTCTCCTCATGGACAAGAGTCGTCTTTGTGTTGTTTCTTCTGTACAGATCCTTTAGACAAACCTGTTCTTAAACAGTTTGAGGTTTCAAAAAGTCAACTCCATGTTTGTCCCACATGATGTGGAAGAACTTGACTGGTCTGCACAGAGGCCTGACTAAAACCCCGTCTAACACCTTTGGGATGAACCTGAACACCGACTGGGGAGCAGGTCCCTGCAGCAGGTTCACAAATCTGCTGGAAAGACCTGAAGAGTGGAGGCTGCCGCGACAGCAGCGCTCTGGATATTTGTGTCTTCGTTCCCCGTGTGGATGACACCAAGATAAACAAACATGTCCTCCTGCTAGAGGAAGGACACTGTGAGTGGGAGGCGAATAATTACTCACAAACCAAAGAGCGATTAGTTAATCTTTAGATAATCTCCTTCCTGAGGAGGGAAGAATAATGATCATTAGAGGCAATGAAGAGAAGCAGTTGTAGTTTAAATTTATAACCCTCCATGAACCTTTAGTGGCTGATCTCAGCTTTAATCCAAAGCAAACTGTGGAAATCCTGCTCTTGTCCGAGGGACATTAGCATAATCCCAGCATTGTCCCGGCCATTGTTTACCAGCATTAGCCTCTTGTTGAGGTGAGTTAGTAATGACTCCCGCTGATCCACCCCCCACCCCCCCTCGGCCCTGACCGGCCCCTCCTTCCCTCTGTGGGGCCAGATGGAGGGCCCCTCTCAGACGAGAAGGGTTTCAAGAGGCGAGCTTTGGGACAGTTAATGGCACAGGTCCATTCAGATGAGTGTTGCTCAAGGTCTCGGGGCTGTTGCTTTCACACCGCAATCACAATGCGTTCACACGGCAGCGGCGGCGCTGAATAGCAGCACGCAGATGCAGGGAGGTCTTCGACGCATGTCCTGCACCTATTATGTGCCGCTGAAGGGAGCCGCAAATACCCAGACTGCCTCGGTTCATTATAGCAGAGTTAAAGGAGCATGCCGCTGGTTTTAACGTGTCTCACATCAGGGCGATTTACGTCGCAGCTCAGCATTCAGCGAAACATATTGATGTGTTTTAGGATGAAACAAAAACAAAACATTAAAAAACGAATTCTCTCTCCTCCTCTAGTGATGCCGACGTTAAGGAAAGAGAGTGGGAGTCAAATATTTCACTCCTCTCCTGAGGCTCCTCCAGTTTGGGATTGTCATTTGTTCTTTTCTTAATAATAATAATAATAATAATAATCATAATAAAGAATAATTTGAAGAGTTTCAATCACCTCTGGCTCGTGTACAGTTGTGTTTTTCTCTTCATAAATGAGCATTATGCCCAACAAATAAGCCTGACTTTCACACTTCTATTTTAATCAGTGATCAATGATGCTCCTAGAAACAAAATGTTAAGACATGTAGATACATGTAGATAGTTTACAGCTTCTATTGGACTGTTCTGAATCCAGGACATGATGTTTACAATCATCAGTACCTGGTGTCAGTGTTGGGGTGAAGACATATCTCAAAACCTGAACAAATAAAAACCAAACTATCTGCCTGGACCGATGCAAATGATATCAAACTGTGTTTTCTGTTATCAGGTGAGTTTTTAGGCGTTTGCTAATTGATTTTTCCTACAGTACAGATATGCACGAAAACCAATCGCTTGCGCACAATTTGTGTTGTTTTATGATCGTGTTGTTTCGTTGCTCGTACCTAAAATGTGTGATCTGGTTCTCCAGCAGAGCCATGAGGCGACTCCTGATGGCCTCAAACTGCTCTTTCTCCTCCACGGTCACTGTGCCCATCCCGTCAGGCCTGAAGACACAGGAAACAAAAACCAGAGTCAGCTGACCGTCATCTTTACCAACTCACCTGAAATCACATGCTGAAGGTAGAGAACAGTTTGGTTTTTCAGGATGTGTAAATAAAGACGGAAACACGATGTTTGTGAAGATGCCATTAACTCTCTTTTGAACACAAAAAAAGACAGTTTTCGTGCTTTGACTTTGCTGTTTTTTTGTTCATTGTTTATCTACTGACAATGAAACTGACACTTCCTGACCTGCTGGAAGGCTTTTAATGTGAAACATTTGCAGGAAGTGTTAAGATCACTGACAGTAGCTTGAATGCAATTAAATCTTGAAGAAAATATTCTTTTAAGTAATTTGTATGTGCATATGATAAAATATACTTTCTATACAAAATATGAGCCGGTTTCAAACGAAGGCCTGGTTCCACCTTCAGTTCAGCTAAATAGAGGCTTTTTCGATTGTTTAAGAATCTGACATATCGAACATGAACTTTGAAGACCGAATCTTTGTTTTCGTCAATGCAAAACGGCTCTCGATCAATATTTTATCATTGCAGACACCAAGACATTTCTTTTTTCATATAAAAGTGTCAAAAGAAAAAAGAAAAAACTAAAATTTGAAGCCTTAGAAAAACAGCTCATGCTGCTTTTCTTTTTAATTTCTTTCTCACTGCCGAGTTTTACTGGCTTGTTTTCACCAAACTAACTGATCAAGCAGCCAAACTCTCCACGCTGACCTCAGAGTCAACCAATCAAACGGAGAGCTGCTCAGGCTCCTCTTCCTCCTCCACAACTCATCCGGCCGGCAGGAGGAGAGTCGACAAAGAGAAAACTGTTAGTTGAGGGCTTCATTAATGTTTGTAAAGCTTTCATTCCCTTCTTGCCTTCATCTGAATAGGCACTCTGGCAAAAAAGGGGAAAAAATGCAATCAGGACCCAGAGCGACCAGCCTTGACTTTCTGGGCTTTCTCTGTGCAGCTGAAAGAGAAAAGCACCCTCTCCAAACGGCACTCGCAGTTGCCGGAGGGAAGAAGCGAGGAGGTTGTCTGTTAATGAGTTGTTCTTATAAAAGCCTTCGCTGGTTCAGCCCCTGACCGATGCGCCTTGAGTACCAACAACTCTGCTGAGCTCCTCGCAGCGTATTTCTGACTCTCCCAAAGTTGAAAATAAAAACGTGACGAGAAAGGACAAGCAGCAGGTGAGGCAAGGATACTGAACTATCACTGCTGAGCTTCCTGTCAATTATAACTATACAATAACATAACCACATTTAACCAGAAGAGTGGATCACTGACAATTAAAAGAAAAGAAGAAGAAGGATTTACACATACAGGAGCAGCAGCAGCACAGATAACATACAACAGTGTGGAATAACAAGTTATATATATACATATATATATATAAAAACATAAAATGCAGGAATGTAGTTGCTCAAACAAAATAATAATAAATGTGTAAGTGGTGTTAACATGCCATGTAATAATAATAATAAATATTATCATCATGATAATGATAATTAAATAATTAAAAACATAAATGAACATAATAAAATCAGATAACATGACACAATGAGATTAAAGTACCATAAAATTTAACATAAAATACAGTTTTACAGTTTTATGAAGGAAAAAATAAAATAAAATCTAGAAAAATTGTTAAAAATGTACATTATCAAATTACATGATAAAACATAAAATAACAAAATTACATAAAATAAAACGAAACACAAAATAAACTAAAACACACAGATGGAATTAAAGGATAAACCAACATTAAGTGTCTTAGTAAGGTGTTGGGCCACCTTGTGTTTTGAGAACAGCTTCAATGCTCCTTGATATTGATTCTCTATTGGAAGATGAACATCATTTCTCCCAGAAGATGTTCCCTCATGTCGTGGTTTGATGATGGCGGTGAAGAGCGCTGACTAACATTGGTCCAAACTCTCCCATAGGTGTTCACCTGGCTTGGTATCAGGTGACTTTGAAGACCACAGTATAAGATTTGTATCAAAACATTCAATGCCATAAGGGTGGGACATTGTTTCTCCACTTTCAGGTTTGTCCTTTAATTTGTCACCTGTCTGTGGTGACATAAAAAATTCATATAATAAGTAAATATGAAAGAGACAAATAATTAAATTAAATTATATGAATTAAAATATAGTAAGTAAAAATGAATTATACATAAAAAAAATTATTTGAAAAGTTATAATAAAAAAAAAGAAAAGAATTAAATAAAAGAAAAAATATACAAAATATAATGTATGGAAGAATATAAAAAAAATACATTAAACTTAATTATTAAGTATAAAAAAAATTACATAAAAGAAAAAATATAAAGCGAAATTAAATTATAATATAAAGTATGGAAGAATATTTCAAAAAGACATGAAATTCAATTACATAAAATATTATAAAAACAAACAAAAATAAGCACAATAAAAACATTAACATAGAATAAATGACTATAAAATTAAATTAACTAAAATAATGTGCCCAGCTTGCGCTACAGGTTTACCCGCTCAGTTTTCAAACTCTGTGATATTTCTTCAGGCAGGTTGGTGTTTAGAGGGTGGAGGTTGTAGATGAGGTGCGAGATGACGACAGGAAGTCGTCATGTATTGTGTGAGAACATCAGCACCTCTCTTCAGCTCCACTCTACTTGATTCATTCTGTAATGAGAGGCAGCTTTCTCTGCACAACAGCACTTGTTAGCACAACTTCTAAACCCTGTTGTTCCCCAAATCTGTCAATTCATTACCATCACCACCAACTGCCCCCCCTCACCACACCCCCTCCACTTCCCACAACCCCTATTTAACAAGCACCAGTTAATCCCGAGGGAACATAAAGCAGAGTCGTTGGGAGGGGCGTGTGCGCTCACTCATGTAAAGGCAAGAAAAAGCTCGCTTTCATGTTGAAGCAGCCGAGGGCCTCGCTGCACTCTGGGCCCCCGCACGGACAAATGAAGATGTGAGAACGATGGTCAAAGTGAAGTCTTGGATGGATGGATGTAGGGATGGATGGTGGGTTGGCCTGAGGCTCCAACCCCTTCACAGTTAATGGCAGCTGTTCTGTAATCCTAGTTGTTCATCTTCCACAAAACAATCAGGTTTTGTTTCCGTGTGCCGCCCACAGCGAGGTGGCGGAAAATAAAATGAAGTAAACACTGTAGCTTCAGTGTGAAAACGATGAAGCAAACTCACAATTATTACTTCTTTTTTCCAAAAACATATCATGCAGTAACTTTCAAAATTCTTAGAGATGAAGATATCTGTCAACTGTCAACTCTTAGATTCAATTTATTAGAGAACTACAATGTGCAACAACATTCGTCGGTCATTTCATTAAAAATTTTTACATAATGCCTGATGGATGCTGCTGTGCTGAAACACAAATCCAATTAACTGATTGGGCTGCAGCTTATGATTATTTGTATTATCGATTAGTCTTCTGGTTATTCTATTCAAATTTTAGAGTGCAATGTGGTGTCTTCAAAATGCCTTGCTTTGTCTGACCCGCAGCCCACAATCAATCCAAAGATATTCAGTTCACTGACATATATGAAAAAGAGCAAATACTCATGTGTGAGAAGCTGAAAACGAGAAATTTTCTGCATTTTAGCTTGAAAAGTGACTTGAACGATCCATCAGTTACCATTTTTCAGACTACAAGCTGTTCAACTGACCCTGAGTGCAGGAATGTTCTTGAGGCGTTTTTCATCCTGTCTATATAAAGGTGTACAAAGATTATTCATTATTTAGACTGAATCTTTACCCTGTATGTTCATTTATGTATTTATTAAAAGATTTTTATGCATAAACAGGTATAAAAAATATACCCAACACCATTTAGACCTTAATCCAATAACCTGAGACATTAGGTCCTTATCTTTATATTTAAATGCTTTTAATGACAACAAATACAGAGTCTCCGACCAGGATCATCATGCATTTGCCTTCTGGGTGATTGTTGGGTTGTTCAAATGCTGCTGGGAAACTCTGGAGGAAAAGGCAGGGACCTGTCATTTCAACCTGTGCAGCACATGCCTAATTTTCTTCTTTTTAATTGAAGTAAAATGTTGGTTAATTTAAAAAGACTCGTCCATGGATGTGAATAAGCTGTGAAATAACCACAAGAAGTCATTTTTCCAATCAATAAGTTTGCACATGAATGCATCATTCCGCAGACGTTTCGTCAGCACCCTGTGCTTTCTGCTGCATTTCTATGAAAACTTTAGTAAGAAGAATTGAATTCAAAAGTGCTTCCTCAAAGGAATTCAGAGTGTCGGAAGCTGAAATACTTTTGTCGGATCATCAAGAGCTTTCTAACGATATATGGATCTCAATTTCCCTCCCAGAATGTCAGTCACACCCTTCAATTCCTCTGAATCGAATTAGGGCAGAAAACTAATCGGATGAGGAACACGTTGGCAGGAAGCCCGATGCAAAACGCACCGAGCTCCGAGAGACACAACACGGTGTGGTGTTTGGTTTGGTAGCTCTCCTCACTGTGCCATTAAATCCAGTCAGATGTGTGTTCATGCTTGGGCTCACACGGCAGAGCGGGGAGCGATGCGACAGCTTGTCGGGGTACAGACACATTGTTGCTGCTAAATGAAGCGAGCACGTTGGAGGCGAGGCTGCTGTCAGCGCCGCTCCTGGGTCTGGAGAGGAGAGGGGGGAGGGGCTGAGCAGGAGGAGGAGGAGGAGGAGGAGGAGAGGGAGGGGCCTGTAGACTCAGGTTAGTGTGTTTACACTCAATGTGGCTCAAGTGTAAACGATAAGTACCGCATCCGCCTGCGGGAACCACCAAACCCTCTGGCTGTTTGGTTCTGATGTCAGTTGACGAGAGTCGTCATGAGTGGTGCTCGCCGTGCGGCGTGGCAGGTTACTGGGTGTGGACGCCACTTCACCTTAAGAGGTGTGGAAAGGAGATGAGGCTGAGTGGCAGGTGATCATGTGTGTCACCTTCCTCCTCCCCCATCACCGCTCTGGAGATAGATAGAAGGGTGGGGGGCGGGGGGCTGTTGTGTGAATGGTTGGGGGAGGTAAAAGCTCCTGTCACATCCCGTGTCGGTGCGGTGTGGACGCTTCAGAGAGGAGGAGATCTGACGTGACAGGTGAGAGGGAGGCGAGCGCCCACACCTCCCGGCTCTGGTAATGCTCCTTTAACCCCGATCTCAGTTCAAACGCACCCGTCTCATCAAACCCCTCGCAGACCAGCACAAGACGAGTCGACGTGTCACGGCTACTTCACCTGCGCAGGTTTATTTGCTCCATTGAATCCACTGAAAATAACAAAGCAGGCCGCAACTGTTCTGTTCTAAACTTGTCATTTAAATGTCTCACGTCCAGATGCGGTTAAATACACTTTTGTTTACGCTACAGTGTCACTTCAGCTGCTTTTATCAAACCGGACAGACTCTGTATTCGCACTTATGGATGGACAGACACATGGGAGGAATAAAAATCATGCGTAGTCAGAGATAAATGCATTTTTCACCGTCTGGATAAATCATGTTTATCTTTAAATGCGTTTCAGTCCATCCAAGTTGCGCAAAGTGGCCACCAGATCCAGATGTGGCACATTCCAGCTGCTGGAGAAGATCCACTGCCGTTCTACCGGTCTCGCAAAAAAAATGTGTCGTCTTCTCAAAATCTCAAAAATGATATAAACACATAAGTATGGTGAATTTAAAAATTCTAGTTATGTATAAAATCTTTTCAATACAAAGAAAACGTAATAACATTTTGTTTAATCTGTGAAGAAGTTGTGGAAAAAGTGTGTTTTAAGAAAACAAAAGCTGCAATAAATTAGAGATGAGAAGTGAATTGAATTGAACTTATCTCAAACCACAAAGGGTTAACAGCCTCTCCATCAAACCGTGATGAGCCAACATCAGCAGTGGGAGGCTTTTCACCTGTCACTGAAACATTTACAGCTTCAGTAAAGGTCCCACATGTTCCCCGCTGCCAGAACTGAGAGTTGCATTAAGAAAAGCACAGTCTGATACACTCCAAATATATCGCCTTGAAGTATTAGTCAAGTACTCTCCTGTTGATCAGTCGGTGGTGTCTCTCTTTGTCCTCTCTGCCTCCCGTTGTAGTTTCGTCTCGTCGAGCAGCCCTCCAGGGAAAACTCGAGTTCTGTAATTAAGTTTGTTTTTTTTTCCACCTCCGAGTCTGCCAGCCATCCAGAACCTCTCTTTCCCATCCACACCCACTCAGGCAGCTCCAGGAGCCCTGAATGGGCATCAATTATTCAAATTAAAGCTCCAACTGACAAAAAGCCAATTCCAGTTACCCCCCCCCCACCCTCTCTCTCACCCAACCCCTCAATTTATATCTGGCGATTAGCTGGAGAAGCTAATCATTATGCTTTCTAATTGACTAAATGAGTCGACAAAGGGAGAAAGCACAGATATCAGTAATTACCAGCCGGGGAGTCAAGCAGGGGGCTGCTGGGAGTGAAGTGGAGAACTGAACTGCTGGAGCGACGCTGATGCCAACAAGTGGCTAAAAGACACTTCTGTTGCTCATATCTGGGGAGTTCACTGCCGACAAACTGGAGGCCTGGAGGCGACCGAAGAGGAGCCGTCCTTAGGAACGCTGTCCTCCCCAAGAAAAACGAGAGCATCGGTCGGTTCAGCGAAGGGTTCCTGTGTTGAAGTCCTGAAGTCTTTTCATGGGCAGGAGGTTGGGGTGGATGATGGGTAAAAAATCATCACTTTTTTATCACTGGAAATCGCTGTTCCTCTTCCGTCGACAGTCAATGTTGGTCTCTTTATTTATTACCATGATCTTTCCTTAACCTTAATCAAGATGCTATTAATATAACCCTGATGGCAAAGGTCCCATGACCTAACAACTGTCACAGAAGTCACACAGAATATAAATATGTGCATCGTGACTGCGTGGTTCAGATTTGATGGAGTTATGACGTACCACGGCCACTGCTGCAGCTCCAACGGCTGACCGTGTTCGTAAGTAGGACGAATAAACAAATACTTTATCTTCCCATTGTTTTTTGGAACATGTGCATACAAGTGTCCCTTTTGCCTCATACAGTATTCTCCTCACACAGTTCACCTTCAATTCTCCTGTGCCCTCCTGAAGAGGTGTACCTCACAGTTTGATGTGTTTGGACCCAAACCATGAGCTTTGAAACCAAGTTGTTTCTGTGTCTAAACCTAACAATACTTAAATCATGTAATGTTGTCAGAGACAGACAAGCAAGTTGTCAGGAAACACGCGTGTCATTCTTTTTGTATTTTTGTTTCATTGGGAGGAATTGCTGGCCCCTTGACCGAGGCCCTGTTTCCAGACAGATCAGTCTGTGGTCGTACTGGGCAGCTTCTGGGTTGACTTTATCGTATGTAAATGTGCGTCTGAATACAAATGTCAACCTTGGAGAACTTCAGCCATAAGTTCAGTAACATCTCATGTCATCTCATGAAGTCTTTGAGGGGAAAATGTGCCATGAGATGGGATTTAAAACCAGATGCAAAGGTTCTTGACCTTGTAATCCAATTTGTACCTATTGCATATATAAATACTATATAAAGAAAATTCAAGTTGGTGATTTGCAAGTTCATTTTTGACCTGGGAAATAGTAGCTTGACAAGCCCACTTACTACATTTTAACATAGCTATTAAACAGGACAAAGGCAGTAGATACACCATTAATAAAGGTATATGCATAAAAAAAATTATATAGATACATTAATGCCATGAATCTAAACTGTATCTAACTTACTGGTAGTTTGACCCACTTTGTTTTATTATTATCACAACTATTTCTTCACACTATTTCTTCATCCATATTGCATTAAGCGTTGGTGAGATTCCAAACAAAGTCTGGAGAAGTCTGTGCCCACAGTGGACTCTGTGGAAGTCTGGAGAAAGTGCACTAAGGGAAGATTTTGGACAGCGCTCTGTCGTCCAGACTTCATGATTGTGCGCCCATAAATGGAGTCTGCAAGCGTGTGGAAGTCCGGACATTTGGATTCAGACTCTGTGTGTGTGTGGCTGAAAAAGAGCATCTGTGCTCGGCGAAGACGTACAGAATAAATGAAAAGATCAAATTACAATCTGTTCACAGGACTGGACTGAATATATAATTTATAGTTACTGCAGTAAACATAAGGTAACTGCATATACTGTTCTTTTTATGTGATTATGTAAAATAAAGAAAATGTTACTGTAGATGTCTACATGGTATTTTATTCTTAAGATGTATTGTTTGGGTTTCACAGGTTTATAAAGGCAGGGTTGTGTTATCCAAAATTTCATATCCTGATACAGTCCAGCCAAAGTGTTTTATAATTTATGTTTCAGTTGTTTGTTTTTTTTTTTGATGATACATGATTATTCTATTTTATGTTTCTGCAGTTCAATTGCCACATGCCAAAGTATAATATACAGTAAGCAAAGCTGTGCAATGTGGGTTGGACTTGGCGCAAAACAACTAAGAAAGTTGCATGTGGTGGGAAATTTTGCGGAAATTGTGAAGCTTCAAATCAAAAGTAATTACAGTTACAAATAAACAAGCAGTTGAAATATTTGTGATTGCTTTATCGATTGGACTTTGTAGTTACGTCTATGCAAAGACCAAAAAGATGTTCTACACAGGGGGGGGGGGTCACACATCCAGGGTCTCTGCAGTGGTGGATGGGAACTATTTCCCTGCACTACGACTATCATTATCACGTTTCCTCCTGTGATTCTCACAGCTAGTTCGAACAAGTCAGTGACAGCCGGTACCTGTTCCCGTGGACGTGGGAGACGCAGAAGGCGTAGCTGTAGTGCAGAAGCGTGGGGTCGACCAGCGCGTTGTTCTCCGAATAATCCATCAGACCCTTCAGGTAGCTCAGGTGACGGTGGCAGCCTCGAACGCCGTACCGAGCGCAGTACTCATCCAGGACGAACACCTGACCGGGACTGAACCAACCCTGAAGACAAAGAAAAAACAAACCGCACCTGTCAAGACCTTTGACGACCACGCCAACAGGTCATTAGAGACAGTAGGATATTCTTAGAGCAGAGGTATTAAACTAATGACAAGAAGGAAATGTCATCCGGCCCGCACACGTTTAAAATTTATTTCTAAATCTCCTTGACATTCCCCTGAGTGTTTTATTTTACAGTGCTCATTTCGTTCCATAGCAGGGCTGTGACATCGGAGCATAAACATTTGCTTTTTGTTAAACAATCTGAACCTGAATAACTCTTCATCAACTTTAGCTTTGAAAAATATCACTCAGATTTTCTGTGGTGTGTTTTTTCAAATCTAATAGAAGAGTTTCACATTATTTTTCATGGAGTTAAATAGGACTGATTCCTGTCAACAGAAAGCAAACAATCTCAAGTGCCATTAGTCCATTGAACATTCAGATTCGTATGACTCAACTTCGGAGGGTAAAAAGACGAAATTTAAAGGTAATTTTCCACCAAATGCTCAAGTGCATCTGGAGGAATATCGCTTAGATTAAACTCCAAAGAGTTTCCTGTCAAAAGAGGCCGGGATCACAACTGTAATGAAAGGAGTTAAAGACGAGCAGTCCTTTTATTTTCGGTATTTCAAGGGGAATGTCTGTTAATCAGTTAAACACACTGTCATATCATCAAGTGATTGTAGGACCAGAACAGGAGGCTGGGATTTGGGACAAAAATGTAGTTGAAATACAACCAAGACGACTCCTTCACAGCTTGCTGTTGCCATGGGAGGCGTAAACAGACTTGGACCCATACTGGTCACCTTTTGGCTCCATGAACTCAATAAAAATCCTCAGTACTTTATCACAATTAAACAGAGAAGTGTAAAGGTTAACCCTTCAACTATTAATTCTCTACTGGAGCAAAAATAAAGAAAGAAAGAAAGAAGCAGAAAGGTGTGGAACGACTGGAACACCCCGAGATGTTCATTAGTTCATTCATCCTGCATGTAATCACTAAATTAGGCATGAAACTTACAACGCTAATTAAGATTCCTCACGGAAGGAACATTAACAAATTAGCACCTCCACCGAGCTGATGCCACACACACGCAAACGCACACACATGCGCTCACACACTGAAATGTCCTCCTGCCTCTGACAGTCGTGGCTCTCCGCCCAGCAACAGGCGACCCAAGAGAGAAGACGAACTGTTTCATTTCATCCTCAGAGACGTTTCCTTCTGTGTCAGATTATCTGATATTTGAAAGATGAAAAGATGAAAGACACAGTTTCTGTAGTAAAATGAGAATGTTTTTAGATAGATATCCTACTGTTTAAATTTTAAGGATATTAGATTATAAAGAGAAGGATCTTATTTATTCTTGACACAAAGACTGTTTGGAAAAGACTCCAGTGGCTGTATTAACTATGGTGGGAGCAAAGGAGGGGGTCAGGTGATGTAGTAAAGGACAGGAGGAGGTTGGGATGGGAGACTGCTGTTTGAAACTGATCGGTTCTTTTATCCATGACCACTTGTTTATTACTGTAACCCCTGACGAGAAAGGTCTTTATAACCTTGAGGAATTACTCAGGAATTACCAAACCACAATCTTTTCCTAACGGTTTTTATGCATAACCCAAACCAAACCTTGATGTCCCATAAGCTGAGCAGTGTGTTTATTGGTGTAAACATGACAACAAAGGTCCAGTACGCCGGTCCTCGTAGGGATGCTATTTATGGGTTGTACCTGAACCGACCATAAGGTTCCTTTAATTTGAAATGTGGTCATGAGGATGAGTTGTTGACTTCACTCTTGCATGAAACACATTTTAATTAACATGTTTACTCGGTTACCTTAATGCTTTGTAATTCAATCATCTTATAAATGAAGGTATATCTCATAAGAATGTGATTGTTTTTAACATGTTTTAAGGGTAAAATTATTATTGAACTGGCAGAAGCAGACAATCAATGATTCGCTTTTGTGCCGACACTGATAATATCAAAAAGAGTGACTGATGGTTGATGTAACTGCAGATCTAGAAGTACAGCAGAAAAAACTTCTTGGCTGTTTTTGAATAATCAATGTTTCCATGCAGGTTGTTTTAACCCTGACATTTGACTGTTCTGCTAATCGCTGCATTATATTCAATGAGATATTTAAAACGCTGTTAGTATTTGGGATAGTTGAGGTTGAGGAAAGATCTTGGTTAACATTTTCTTTCATTTTTTAAAGAACATTAGTTGAAGGTCTGTGACAAGATTTGACCTCTGACCTCCTGTAGACACGTCGGATGTGCTCGTGGTTGGTCGTGTAATAATTCAGACCGTCTCTTCCCATATTTTTGTATTTAGAAGGTTTCCAGTCATTTCTGTCACCAAATAAAGTGGAAACACCGATGTCATGGTTTCATGTGTCTTCAGAGTAACAGCGTGCTGAGAAACACTTTCAGCAGTGGAGTATAAAATGGAAAATGTTCAACTGCATTGAAGATCAATTAAGGACTTGAAATTAGACGGCATCACTTCCAGGATTTTATATAGACTCTAGCTGACATGCTGCCTGTCAGGGTTAACTGGACCTGGCAGATTCCTCCTCTGCAGGCCTTTTAGTGTCTCCCCCCTCCTCCTCCTCCCCCGCCTCCCCCTCTGCTCCCCTTCCTTCCAGTCTTCAGTTTGTTTGTCGTCTCTCTCCAGTTTCTTTCTTCGTTTTTTTTTTTTTTTCCGTCTGTGAGCTCGAGCTATTAATATCACACCATGGAGAGAGAGAGAGAGGGGCCTGCTGACGGGCGTGAAGCGACAAGATGTTCCTCTGTGACAAACAGATGGCGAACTCCAGTCTTGGCGCTGACCGCTCAATTAGTGGCTAACAAGCCGACTGCCTCGTTAGCTCCTCCGTCAGCCGCGGCTGCACGTCTCCGTGTCAGAGCGCTGGCGTCCACCGCCTCCCCTCCGAGGAATGACACAACCCAAAAAAATTAAAAAATTAAAAAAAAATAAAAGTGAAAGCAGCATGTGGTTCTCAGACAGCGAACACCTCAGCTCGCTGCTCGTCACCTGACCACAGACGCCTCACAGGGAGCGCAGAGTGAGGATTCTTCATTCTTTTATCTCGGAGGGAAAGAGAGAGATACCCCCTCAAAGTTACTTTATCACAATTTAAACAGAAAGTGTAAAGCGTTTAACCCTTCAACTATTAATTCTCTTACTGGAGCAAAAATAAAAGAAAGAAAGAAAGAAGCAGAAAGGGTGTGGAACGATGGAACACCCCGAGTGTTCACTTAGTTCTTCATCTGCATGTAATCATAATTGGCATGAAACTTACAACGCTATTAAGATTCTCACGAAGGAACATTAACAAATTAGCACTCCACGAGCTGATGCCACACACAGCAAACTGCAACACACAGTGCGTCACACACTGAAATGTCCTCTTGCCTTTGACAGTCGTGGCTCTGCCCCAGCAACAGGCGGACCCAAGAGAGAAGACGAAACTGTCTTCATTCATCCTCAGAGACGTTTCTTCTGTGTCAAGATTATTGAATTGAAAATGAAAAGATGAAAGACAAGTTCATGTAGTAAAATGAGAAATGTTTTTAGATAGATATCCTACTGTTAAATTTTAAGAGTATTTAGAGTTATAAAGAGTAAGGATCCTTATTTATATCTTGACAACAAAGATGTTTTGGAAAAGACTCCAGTGGCTGTATTAACTTATGGTGGGATCAAAGGAGGGTAGGCAGTGATGTAGTAAAGGACAGAGAAGGTTGAGGATGGGAGACTGCTGTTGAAACTGATCGGTTCTTTTATCCATGAAACCACTGTTATTACTGTAAACCCTGACGGAAAGGTCTTTATAACTTGAGGAATACTACAAGGAATTACAAACAAACTTCCTAGTATTTTATGCATAAACTCCAAACCAGACCTTGATGTCCATAAAGTAGCAGTGTGTGTATTGGTGTTAAACAATAAACAAAGGTCCAGTCGCCGGCGTCCTCTAGCGCATGTATTATGGTTGGTACCGAATCGACCAATGAAGGTTCCTTTGAATTTGAAATGTGTCATGAGGATGAGGTTGTTGACTTCACTCTGGTGATGAAGACCACATTTAATAACATGTTTACTGGGTTACCATGATATGCTTAAGCTTGTAATTCAATCATTCTTAATAAATGAAGGTATATCTCATAAGAATGTTGATTGTTTTTAACATGTTTTCAAGGGTAAAATTATTATTGAAACTGCAGAAGCAGACAATCAATGATTCGCTTTTGTGCGACACTGATAATATCGAAAAAGAGTGACTGATGGTTATGTTAACTGCAGATTAGAAGTACAGCAAAAAAACTTCTTGGCTGTTTGATAATCAATGTTCCATGCGGTTTTTTACCCTGACATTTGACCTGTTTGCGAATCGCTGGCAATACTATTCAATGAAAGAATTTAAAACGCTGTTAGTATTGGGATAGTTGAGGTTGGAGGAAAGATCTTGGTTAACATTCTTTCATTTTTAAGAAAATTAGTTGAAAGGTCTGTGACAAGATTTGACCTCTGACCTCCGTAGACACGTCGGATGTTTGCTCGTGGTTGGTCGTGTAATAATTCAGACCGTCTTTCCCATATTTTTGTATTTAGAAGGTTTCCCAGTCATTTCTGTCACCAAATTAAACGTGGAAACACCGATGTATGTCTTCATGGTGTCTTCAAGTAACAGCCTGCTGAGACAACTTTCAGAGTGGATTGAAAATGGAAAATGTTCAACTGCATTGTGAAGATCAATTAAGGAACGTTGAAATAGCGGTCATCACTCCAGATTTTATATAGGGACTCTATGCTGACATGCTGCCTTGTCAGGGTAACTGGACCTGGCAGATTTCCTCCTCTGCAGGCTTTTAGTGTCCCCCCCTCTCGCCTCCCGCCGCCTCCCCCTCTGCCTCCCTTTCTTCCATCTCAAGTTTGTTTGTCGTCTCTCTCCAGTTTCTTTCTTCGTTTTTTTTTTCTCTCCGTCGTGTGGCTCGAGCTATTAATATCCAACCATGGAGAGACAGAGAGAGGGGCCTGCTGACGGGGGTGAACGACGCAAGATGTTTCTCTGTGACAAATACAGATGGCGAACTCCAGTCTTGGCGCTGACCGCTCAAGATTAGTGGCTAACAAGCCGACTGCCTTCGTTAGCTTTCTTCAGCCGACGGCTGCACGTCTCCGTTGTCAGAGCGCTGGCGTCCAACGCCTCCCTCCGAGGAATGACAAACCCAAAAAATATAAAAAATAAATTTTTTAAATAAAGATAAAGAGTGAAAGCAGCATGTGGTTCTGAGACAAGCGAACACCTCAGCCGCTGCTCGCGTCAGCTGACCACAAGACGCCTACAGGGAGGGAGTTGAGGATTCTTCATCTCTTTATATCGAGGGGGGGGGGGGGGGGGGGGGGGGGGGGGGGCGG